>NC_042494.1:51016228-51025324 GCF_005508785.2 Acyrthosiphon pisum | reverse complement strand
CAAAGTAAAATCATTAAATGTTTGGTCTACATATATTTAGAGTTATAATGATATTTCCTCTTTGTGGCAAGCGATACAAATATATAATAATATTGTATTTGTATGGTGTGAGTAACGAATTCATTTCAGCGGTCTTTGGTCTGTATACTTCAGTTGTAGTAGTATGGGTTTTCTTCTCATATTGAGTTTGTGGGGGTTTAAGTTTCTCTTGATAAAGCATAAGGGTGGGTATACTGAGCAACTTGCGCAGAGTTGATGACATTTATTAAAGAAAATTAATATATTTTATTAATAAAAGCTCGTAGCTCGGAACGCGATTCGCCCCTATCTCATTCGAAGGGTAATATTATGAAAAATGCTGATTTCAATAGAGTGGCAAATATATGAGCTTACGTCTTAATATTATATTATAAGTAAGTCGTGTTTACATTTTTCGTTTAACCAAAGAAATTTAACACTTTATTTATGTTTAAAAAATACTGATCATTATTTCAATTAATTTTTATGTTGGCTTGTACAGTGAACACGACTTTGATGTTTTATCAATTCTGAATTCGTATATTGTTGTATTCTCGTATTAATTTTACTGTTGTTATATTAATTATGTATAATTTATTTTTTTAATTAATTTGTTTATTTATTTGTTTTAATTTGATAACATAGGTAGTTTAGTTGTTCACCAATTTAAATTTGTACTTTTCACTAATATTTAAAACATGTTGAGAATATAAATAATATGTAATAACTACTCGTATATAATGTAAATATTGCGTGTACTATATTATATTGTAAAGTACTGCAAGTCGTAATACATATCGCTTGATAAAATAAAAATTATAATAATATGTAAGAGAACGGTAAAGAAACCCTGACGATATAATGCGGTGCAGTACACGGGGCTGTTGTGCTTATGTGCCTGTGGGATGGCTCCATATTATTACAGTCTCGATAACTCGAATCTCAAGAGGAATGAAAATAAATTCGACTTTTGTATTTTTCTAGTTACATACCTCAAACACAACTTGACAACTCTTCAAGGGACAAGAAACGAATTCAAGTCATTGAGGTGTTCAAGTTATAGAGACTCGCTATATTATCACTATTATTATTTTATCATACCGCGATAATATTGTTTTTTTATACGTAGAATCGTATAATGTTCAATGCTTTTACTAAATATTGTTTTTACGCACAAGGAAAAATATAGAAATATTTAATATAATATTTATTACATACCGTGACCCGTTTTGTTTATTATTGTACATTTTCATCCGGTCCTATAGTCTATCAAACGAAATAATGGTCGACTAGAGATACCTATAAATTGTTCTTTATTAAATATAATTTTGATGTCGTGCACGCACATTCGAGCTATATATATGCACATAATATTATATATACCAGATACCTACTAAGTAGTAAGTAATATTGTGTATAATATACAGCCTATTCATGGGTACAGAATATATTCTCTTTAAACGGGAGAGTTATTACGATTTGTTTTCTTTTTACGAGACTCATTAATATATAACAATATAATATACATGTTTTATTGTATATTGTGTTCCTGTGTATATATATATATATATATATATATATATATACATAGTATATTAGTTTTGTGCGCCTTAATTTACTTTAATGGAAATCTAAGTATCCATTTTCATTAATAAACACTCGTGCACAAATTTTCATTAGACAAAATGAGTGTAATAAAAATAATGGAAAATAATACAAATAATAATAATATTCACTACGACGGCGACGATATATATTATTTAAAATTAATTCTCATATCTTCCCAGCGTAGCGATTAAATTTAATAACAATACCGTGGTTAAAAAAATATTTTCTTTTTCTTTTTTAATTCAATATAATATTAAAAAATATACTCCAACTAAGTAAACTGTATATTATTATAGACACTAGACAGTTATTACATAACATTACTGCCCAGGAATCACTATCGGTATTATTATTATTTTTTTTAAGGCCTATAAATATTTAACTATGTTATTATACCATGTAAAGCTTATCATTATACCTATCAAATTAAGTTTATTAATGGTCATGGTATTACATTTGCCGTTTTCATTAATTTGAACACGTTCAGAGTTCCGTTTAGTTTCATTAAGACGTTAAGATATTATATTAAAAAATAATAATTTTACACACCATTTATAATAATTAATTATATTAGTGTGTCTTCTTTTTTGAAATACGTTTCAATTGTAAGACACCATAATAACAACTTCGGTTTCATTTAGACAGTCATTTTTTTTTAATCTTAAATGATATAATATTTTTCTCTACAAGATAAAAAAGAATTAATTTATATTTCAATGAAAATGCATTGATAATAATTGCCTTAATATTGCGTGACGTTGACAGTTGACAGTTAGTAAAAAAATTAATTTGATAATATTCATGAAAATGTGCAGAGGAAAGTGAATTTTTAATGTGCAGTGGCGCGTTAATATTTTAATTTGCATTTTTTCCGTTTACTTTATTTTCAAAATCTATTCAAATTTAGTATGTAATATGTATGAGTATGAACGATAAATGTAATTGATATTATATTTATGTATAATATATAGGTACCTAATTGTGTTATAATTATTATGTGATATTTACAGTAAATGGTTTGACATTGAAAAAATGTGGTTTAAAGAAGCTGCGCTCGGTTACTCCAAAGCTATTAGATAAAAAGGATTACGTGGAGTGTAGGTTAAGACACTAGTTGCTTTTCAACCTATTAGAGGGATTGTCAAAAATTGGTTGAAAAAATATATTGCTGGGATGTTACGGTGGTAATTTTCTGAAATATACCTATTAACGGATATGAGATATTATAGCTGTTTCTGCAATTGGTTTTTTATAAATCTGTGTGACTGTGTAAGATTGTGTAAGACTGTGTAAGATTTGACTTGTTATATATATTTTTGCATTTGTGATTAGTCACAATATTTATATTATAACTTGTTTGCATTTTGTTTGAATTTTTTGGCATTTAGGTTTAAGATGGCGATGGTAAAAATATATTTTTATGGAGTGTTAGTTTAGATGTTTATGATTGGATAAATTGTCTGAGTAATTGTTGTCTAGTGTAAAATGATATGCCATATTATGTGTTCGTCTGCACATTTTAGTTTTTTGTCAATGTTTATTTCCAAGATATTTTGTTGTGACTTAAATAGGAATTATAATATTATTTGTGAGCAAAAGTTAAGTTTGACTGTTTGAGCGCAAAATTTATGTGACAAGATTCATTTTAATTAGTTTTTAGTTTTTAATTCCCACTTTTCGTACCACGATTTGTGTACGTGTAAGTGGGATTAGAGATAATTTGTAGCCGTAAATGGATTTACATGGACGGAGATAATAGCTTTGTCGACGGAATATTTAGCAACTACATTGTGGGAAGGTAGGCTGATTATCTTATACAAATATTAAAAAGTAGTGTGGAAACCACTGCTCCTTACGAGTTGTTCATAATAAATATTCTTGAATTACTATAATGTGGTAACGGAAGGCAAATGAAGGAGGCTGTCGTTCAGTAAGGTAAAATCTAAAGAATAGATAAGATTATGGTGCCTTTTTTTTAAAATTTAAAAGAAAGACCAACGAGCCATACTCTGTAGGAAACGATTGTAATATCGTAATAGGTTACGTGTAAATACAGTGCAAGATTGTTTTTTTTTTCAAACGCAGAGGAGATATGCAATTTATTTTAAATGTTGTGATTTGTGAAGTGGTGGTTATGGAAAACTACTTCCCACAAGCCTCCAAACTTTTGGTATAAGTCTACTTTACGAGGCAACCTTTTTTAAACGGTAAAGTAGTCCTGTTCCAAAGTTTTTTTTAGATGAAGCAACGGAAGCTTATATTTGAGTACTATCTTTGTAGTTTTTTTCTTAATGGCCCATCACATGTGGAGAGAGATGATTATATATAGTTATAGGTATGATTCATTTCTAAGTATTACATGTAATATAGTATTATTATTTATTATTTTTGTATTTAATGACATAAACCAAGTAAAATCATGCCGTTCATACCTTTATAAAAAATCCTGTTCTGCGAATGGATATAAATAATTTAATTATATTCTAATGTGCTCATTATAATGTTTACCAATGATCGTGCCAATAGGTTACCATTCGTATCTAGATCTGATTTTTGCGTGTGATTCATATAATGTTTATAATAATTGTATTCGGGATCATAAATTGGATACAATGTGATTATATTAATACAAATTATTATTTACCTAATATGTTTATATAAAAAATGTAATAGGTGTAATTTTATATTTATGGTAGGTTGTATGATTTAAATTCAAAATATTGTTCTAAAATAATAACCGTCGTATATACATTAAGTATATATATTGAGGATTGATGAAAAATGGGTACTAACTCCAGTTACTGGCAAATTATCTACTAACATAAAGGAATGGTTAACTAGTAATTTATGCACGTACATGTCAGCGTGTTAAATGGAGATCTGCCTTTACACTCGATGCCACTAAAGAATTTTTGGTAGAATTGTTCCTACTTGTTTTCTTCCGGGTTATTTGGCAGGGTCACGCGGTAATATAATTCTAACTTCACATTTTTAAATTACAAGACGGGGTTTTTATAATGTTTTGTAAACACATTTTGCTCGATATTGCTAAGGAAACTATGAATTTTGTGTCTACAATTTATTGAATCCGTTTAGTATTTGTATCATCGATAGGAACCAGAAGATGAATGAAAAACAAAAAACATCAAAATGACGTATAAAAAATATTCTAAAAACCACAGTAACAATAATAATATGAGCATGGTGCCATGACGTTGCATCCATAGCAACTGAGGAAAGAGGAAGAAGTACAAGTTAACATAATATAATATTTGTATAGTGTACGTTTGAATATGTATCGCTTGCGATTCGTTTTAAGTATTTTTGACATTAACAATTTAATATAATTTAACAGCGTTCCTCGTATTGCATGATGATTTTGTGAGACGTGTCTGCAAAGTGGAATCAATAATAAAACTAATAACAATACATAATAATATAATATAGATGCCTACTATAGGAATTCTTATTTATTTTTTTAACTTTAAAAACGAGCTGATTATAATATAAAAATATAAAATAGTATTGACTTGTATGTATAAAAAAAAATGACTATACAATTTAAAAAAATGCTGATGTACTCAGGCGATCGTAGCAACGGAACAGTGATAATTAACCATCGAAGTTAACCGCCCTACGGCTTAATCTATCATTGTTTCGATTATACGACAAACGCACACCGTTTTAGTTACCGTCCAACTACTTGATCATCGTAATTTTACTTACGGTTTATTACTTTTTTGTTTACTCGACTTTCCTCCAACACTGTCACCATCAACGCCACGGGTTATCACCGCCTCCACAGCTATACTAACACCATCACCGCCTTTCCACCATGGATAATAAGGGTTTTATTTTATATTGCTATATTGGATACTATTTTATTATAATGCCTGTTTGCTGGACAGCACATAATTTTAGTATGCCCTCTATTTTAGCTCAAGTTGATTTTTCAACACTACCTAGCTGATCAATACGAAATACAGAAAGATTAAATTTGTTTTAATTTATTTTCGTCACTAGTATATTTTACACACCTTTTATTGTACGGTCCACATTTTTCTAATAATATCAGTCAAGTGTATGAACATTTACAAAACTGACAAAGCCGATCCCGATAAATCAAGCGTAAAACGTTATTATCTACATGGCTTGTATAACCCGCAGACCTAGGCGAATTAATTAAATGTTAAATAATAGGTAGCTATAGACAACAAGTCTGGGACACGATTATTTTCGATAATCAAATAAAAAGTAAGTCAATAATGTATAGTATACAACTATTATCTCTATTATTAATCTTTTAATAATTAATATGGACACGAGTCGCTTAAACAAAATCCATACTAAAATTTACAAAAATAATTACAAAAAATTGTAAATGTTTTTTTTCTTCATATGGTCTGCAGTGGTGCCCTTGATATGGACTCGCTGTGCAATTTAGGCCCTAAACTTTAGGGACCACTGCATCATGTGTAATAATACACTGCTATGTAGTATTGTTGTATATCACGTTGACGGTACAAACTTTTGACGCGTTTGCGTTTTGACGTGATACGGCAAAGATAAAAAGCTCGAAGGCACCGACTTCATTCTGTTTCTGTACCGTCGTCATCGTCATACGTTATATTATACGAATATTTTGTATAGTGAAAACTTTTAGTCATACAAAACTTACACCGTCCTTTTGTTGTCATACATATTTACTGCACCGGGCAACGATAGATACGTCAATTATTATAGTGCTGCGTAGGTATACGTATATTATCTACAGAGTATAACAGAAATAACTGACGGACGTAACTATCGAACAATGTAAAAAAAAAAAAACTAAAAAGACGTATCCTAATTAATTAACATTTTTTTTTCTTCATTTATATGATTATTATCAATTATAATTAATATATTTTCTTGTAAATTTAGTAACAATTAGAACCACGGATATTGCGTAATTGCTTGAATATAGATTTTATGTTACACACTGTATACGAGTATAGTACAGAACCTAACTATATGTTTCTCTTTCATTCCTAACCCTAAGTTTCCTCTTCGCTCCACGCTCAGTCCTATTCTGTCCCACTTGACAATATGGGATAACGACGTTTAAAACTGTTCGTATATATAGGGTAATTCACCAAGCATGTCCATCCTTTTTTTTCTTAATCAAGTCTGATATTTGGAAATTTGAAATATTTCTGATTTTTGAGGTTTAGTGTACTCTTATCTGGGGAAGATACAAACTTCTATGTTTCAAATCCCACTTTTCTACTGTAATATATTTAGTCAATGATATTTTGGAAGTGCTGACATATCAAAATCAAAAATTAAGCTAAAGTTGTTATCGAGTTATTTAACATTATGTTTGAAAGATATGGGGTTGTGGTAATTTAAAACTTGTTGTAATTAACATTGATCTATCAATGTTTATAATTTGTAAAAATGGTCAAAGTATAATAAATATTAAATACGCGATCCGAAACTACATCTGTTTTACATTTTTGTAAAATATTTTTACGGTAATTATTAACTACTCTAATAGTAGGTATAAGCATTTTAATAAATGAAAAATTATTCTTTCAAAGTTTGAATTAAGAACATACATTTTTTTAAAAAATGAATCTATTTATTGATATACTATTAATATGCAGTATTATAACTTGAAAAATCAAAAGTTTGTATTACTACATGACACATCTTAAATGGTACAATATAAGTTTTGAGAATTTGAAAATATAAACTTGAAGTTTATTTGAAAATTCCAAAAACCAGAATTGTAATGAATTAAAATAATAATAGAGGTGAGCATGGTTGGTAAATTACCTCTGTATAATATGCCTTTGTTAATAATCAGCGAGAAATAAAAATGAGCAAACTATGTTTTGCATTCTAAATTTTATGTATATTAATATATTATAGTATAATATTGACCTCATGACGTTTATTTGTATTAGTATTATTTATTATTAATATACTAGCTGATCCCATGCACTTCGTTTCCCGGCAACCAATAATTATTATTATAATAGCTTCAAAACCCATGGCAACCATTTAAAAACAAAAATTTCCATCGGAAATCTCAAAATTCCTGTTTGAGCACCTCCCGGGTTGGTTCTCTCCCTTTTTAAATTAGCCTATCTTCTGCGCAGAGGTATAATCTATCTATATATATATAAATATCTGATCCCGTTCACTTCATTGCCCATTAAAATTGCCCACTCTATATGAATAATATGTTTCACATATCACCATGGTAACCATTTATATACAAAACATTTCATCGGAAATTTCAAAATAATATAAAATTGGTTGCCATGGTAATACGGAGACACACACCGACGAAAATCTCAAAATAATTTATAATTGTTTGCCATGGTAATATGGAGACATACATGAACGGAAATCTCAAAATAATATATAAATGGTTGCCATGGTAATATGGACACACACACTGACACACATACATTCATTTTTATATATATATAGATTATATTATTATATTATTATATTATTATAATTAAATATAATATATTATAAAGCATATTATCATAAGACATTATTGATTAGAATGTTAAATTTAATATATTTGTATATTTTCTATATACACATGGGTTTTTAGACTATTGCAATAAATCCAGTCAAAAGACTTCTGAAGGTCCAAAATGGGTGGCGACGGCTATTAAGACTTTGAATAATAATAAATAATACTAATACAAATAAACGTCATGAGGTCAATATTATACTATAATATATTAATATACATAAAATTTAGAATGCAAAACATAGTTTGCTCATTTTTATTTCTCGCTGATTATTAACAAAGGCATATTATACAGAGATAATTTACCAACCATGCTCACCTCTATTATTATTTTAATTCATTACAATTCTGGTTTTGGAATTTTCAAATATACTTCAAGTTTATATTTTCAAATTCTCAAAACTTATTGTACCATTTAAGATGTGTCATGTAGTAATACAAACTTTTGATTTTTCAAGTTATAATACTGCATATTAATAGTATATCAATAAATAGATTCATTTTTAAAAAAATGTATGTTCTTAATTCAAACTTTGAAAGAATAATTTTTCATTTATTAAAATGCTTATACCTACTATTAGAGTAGTTAATAATTACCGTAAAAATATTTTACAAAAATGTAAAACAGATGTAGTTTCGGATCGCGTATTTATTATACTTTGACCATTTTTACAAATTATAAACATTGATAGATCAATGTTAATTACAACAAGTTTTAAATTACCACAACCCCATATCTTTCAAACATAATGTTAAATAACTCGATAACAACTTTAGCTTAATTTTTGATTTTGATATGTCAGCACTTCCAAAATATCATTGACTAAATATATTACAGTAGAAAAGTGGGATTTGAAACATAGAAGTTTGTATCTTCCCCAGATAAGAGTACACTAAACCTCAAAAATCAGAAATATTTCAAATTTCCAAAA
>NC_042494.1:51010137-51016178 GCF_005508785.2 Acyrthosiphon pisum | reverse complement strand
TTTACTGCACCGGGCAACGATAGATACGTCAATTATTATAGTGCTGCGTAGGTATACGTATATTATCTACAGAGTATAACAGAAATAACTGACGGACGTAACTATCGAACAATGTAAAAAAAAAAAAAACTAAAAAGACGTATCCTAATTAATTAACATTTTTTTTTCTTCATTTATATGATTATTATCAATTATAATTAATATATTTTCTTGTAAATTTAGTAACAATTAGAACCACGGATATTGCGTAATTGCTTGAATATAGATTTTATGTTACACACTGTATACGAGTATAGTACAGAACCTAACTATATGTTTCTCTTTCATTCCTAACCCTAAGTTTCCTCTTCGCTCCACGCTCAGTCCTATTCTGTCCCACTTGACAATATGGGATAACGACGTTTAAAACTGTTCGTATATATAGGGTAATTCACCAAGCATGTCCATCCTTTTTTTTCTTAATCAAGTCTGATATTTGGAAATTTGAAATATTTCTGATTTTTGAGGTTTAGTGTACTCTTATCTGGGGAAGATACAAACTTCTATGTTTCAAATCCCACTTTTCTACTGTAATATATTTAGTCAATGATATTTTGGAAGTGCTGACATATCAAAATCAAAAATTAAGCTAAAGTTGTTATCGAGTTATTTAACATTATGTTTGAAAGATATGGGGTTGTGGTAATTTAAAACTTGTTGTAATTAACATTGATCTATCAATGTTTATAATTTGTAAAAATGGTCAAAGTATAATAAATACGCGATCCGAAACTACATCTGTTTTACATTTTTGTAAAATATTTTTACGGTAATTATTAACTACTCTAATAGTAGGTATAAGCATTTTAATAAATGAAAAATTATTCTTTCAAAGTTTGAATTAAGAACATACATTTTTTTAAAAAATGAATCTATTTATTGATATACTATTAATATGCAGTATTATAACTTGAAAAATCAAAAGTTTGTATTACTACATGACACATCTTAAATGGTACAATATAAGTTTTGAGAATTTGAAAATATAAACTTGAAGTTTATTTGAAAATTCCAAAAACCAGAATTGTAATGAATTAAAATAATAATAGAGGTGAGCATGGTTGGTAAATTACCTCTGTATAATATGCCTTTGTTAATAATCAGCGAGAAATAAAAATGAGCAAACTATGTTTTGCATTCTAAATTTTATGTATATTAATATATTATAGTATAATATTGATCTCATGACGTTTATTTGTATTAGTATTATTTATTATTAATATACTAGCTGATCCCATGCACTTCGTTTCCCGGCAACCAATAATTATTATTATAATAGCTTCAAAACCCATGGCAATCATTTAAAAACAAAAATTTCCATCGGAAATCTCAAAATTCCTGTTTGAGCACCTCCCGGGTTGGTTCTCTCCCTTTTTAAATTAGCCTATCTTCTGCGCAGAGGTATAATCTATCTATATATATATAAATATCTGATCCCGTTCACTTCATTGCCCATTAAAATTGCCCACTCTATATGAATAATATGTTTCACATATCACCATGGTAACCATTTATATACAAAACATTTCATCGGAAATTTCAAAATAATATAAAATTGGTTGCCATGGTAATACGGAGACACACATCGACGAAAATCTCAAAATAATTTATAATTGTTTGCCATGGTAATATGGAGACATACATGAACGGAAATCTCAAAATAATATATAAATGGTTGCCATGGTAATATGGACACACACACTGACACACATACATTCATTTTTATCTTAATATATATAAATCTCGTGTCACAATGTTTGTCCTCAATGGACTCCTAAACCACTTAACCGATTTTGATGAAATTTTTTACACCGTGTGTTATTTGGTCCAACTTAAAAGATAGGATAGTTTTCATCGTGAGAGGAGCAACCCCGGTAGGTGCTAAAACGGGAATTTTGAGATTTCAGATCGAAATTTTTGTTTTTAAATGGTTGCCATGAGTGACGTCGTATAAAATGATTCGTTCTATAAATTTCAATACAGAATTATAGTGAACATTTAAGTCGTTGCCACGGGAAAAAACAAACTATAAACAGATATTTTATGATTCACATTTGTTTTTAGTAAAATGCCGCCAAAAAAGTCTAACCTCGACAATGCGTATAGCAATGAGGCACGACGCAAACGTGTTGTAAGACATCATGAATCGGCTAAAGAAATTGTTGCAAGAAACGCAGCTCAAAGAATCAGGGCAGCACAGAGTTGTGCACAAGAATCTAGAGAGCAGCGTGATGAACGTCTGCGACAAAACATTTTGAGAACAAGAGTGGTGCGTGAACAGAATATATACACATTTAGAGCCCAAGATGGAGCGAGACAGCAAAGGAATCGCATATTAACCCATGTATCATTTTTTTCGTCTTGCATTCGAATATGCTCCAGACATAAATTACTCTGCGCATTTCTAATATTGCAATCGGTGCAATGGACAAAGTATATGAATATTGTCAGGCCTTAAAATTCCGCAATGAAGCAACCGGCATGTGTTGCGCATCAGTAAAAGTGGTACTGTTACCTCTTCCAACTCCACCGGAACCTTTAAAATCTCTTCTTGCTGGTCATTTGGGGCAACCAAAATTTGCGATACCAAACCTAATGGACGTAATTTTGAAACCACATTTAAAATACAAGGCCAAGTGTATCATATGATTGGGTCGTTGTTGCCGATGCCTAATAATGACCCAAAGTTTCAATAAAGAACTTTGTAATTTACTCATTCATTGCAGACTATGTTCTATCCTTAATCCTGTGGGTTATTATTAGTGACATTATATGAATATTAATGTTCACTATACGTGAACATTAATATTACTGTACGTTTACTATACGCTATGATCTCCGAAACCACTAATGAACTACAAATAAAAAAAAAAAAAAAAATGTCTAATACATAATAACAATAATACACGGCCTACGAAAATGCAAAAAAACAAACTAATACGCGGGCAACGCCGTGTCGGGACAACTAGTACTATAATATATTAATATACATAAAATTTAGAATGCAAAACATAGTTTGCTCATTTTTATTTCTCGCTGATTATTAACAAAGGCATATTATACAGAGATAATTTACCAACCATGCTCACCTCTATTATTATTTTAATTCATTACAATTCTGGTTTTGGAATTTTCAAATATACTTCAAGTTTATATTTTCAAATTCTCAAAACTTATTGTACCATTTAAGATGTGTCATGTAGTAATACAAACTTTTGATTTTTCAAGTTATAATACTGCATATTAATAGTATATCAATAAATAGATGTATTTTTAAAAAAAATGTATGTTCTTAATTCAAACTTTGAAAGAATAATTTTTCATTTATTAAAATGCTTATACCTACTATTAGAGTAGTTAATAATTACCGTAAAAATATTTTACAAAAATGTAAAACAGATGTAGTTTCGGATCGCGTATTTATTATACTTTGACCATTTTTACAAATTATAAACATTGATAGATCAATGTTAATTACAACAAGTTTTAAATTACCACAACCCCAAATCTTTCAAACATAATGTTAAATAACTCGATAACAACTTTAGCTTAATTTTTGATTTTGATATGTCAGCACTTCCAAAATATCATTGAATAAATATATTACAGTAGAAAAGTGGGATTTGAAACATAGAAGTTTGTATCTTCCCCAGATAAGAGTACACTAAACCTCAAAAATCAGAAATATTTCAAATTTCCAAAAATTAGACTATATGTTACCTGTCTCATGATAATATGCTTTATAATATATTATATTATTATATTATTATAATATCATAGCACATACATTATAAATCATACGTCGTAGAATAAACTACACTACACAAATGGGCAATTTTAAATAATTTAATTACGATTAAACATTATGTTTAAACTATAATTTAAATGAAAAAATGCATTACCGATCGTCAACACACTAAATTCGTCTGAAAATACTACGAATAATGTTTCAACTAAGTAACTGTGTGCGATTCATAATGAAATGAATGCGCTTCGAGCTTCCGTCGTCGGTATATACGCATTTTCTTTGTATATAATATTATTATCACCATATAATATATTTTGTCTCTTTGACCAATGCGACTGTAATTTTGTTCATATTTTATTATGAGTGGCATTCGCTGTAACGATAACACTAAAGATAGGTAGGTATATTATAATAATTATATACTACGTTATTCCGTCCAGTTTCCTTCCAACCCGTGTGCGGTCCGCTGACTAGATGACTTCGTTGAAAAGGGAGATATTATTGTGAAATATAAACGACTGAAGCGTCAGTGTGTTATATGATAGTTATAATAAATGGTCCTATGTTTATAATTATTATTTATAACCATCGGACACGAGTACTGCTGCATCGACATCGGAATATTGTGTATTCGCAGAAGACGTAGACAATGTCGATAATATTATGATCGTTGACGGACACGATAATTTAAACAAATTTCTTTCTCTATGTATAGGTACGACAGATTTTATGATGAGCGCATTATTCATAGTGTACAGTTTATTTGTCTCACGCGCATATTACTGTAATATGGCTCACGGTAAAATATTGTATACCATATAATATAATGTCGATCAAAGCGAACGCGATTGTAATGCAATTAAATTGTATAACACTTTATTATATATTTTTAACTAAGATAATCGAGTTTGCCACTTCGAATCGCAGCAGATCGTTTTTTTGCCAATTAAAATAAATTAAAGGTTTACGGAAGTCTTTTGATCGAATAATTCGTTTATAGAAAGCGTCAAAAAATGCGAAAGAAAAGTTATGGGAGTTTGACAGAATATCACATATTATATTATTAAATTATAATAACTTGAACGTATAGACGAGTAGACCGGCCGAATACTAGATCATGATGATTTTAATGTGATTTATTATTGCGTTTATTAATTGTATAATATTTATTTTTATACCTATCCAGATTTAAGGCATTCCATCGGACTGTAGTGGTGAGAAACTGACGAAGACAGTCGGTAAATTTCTCCCCCAAAAAAAGGTCACAGTTATATTATTCGTAAATTATGGTCAGGGTATTTTTGAATTTAACGTAAATTGCCATTCCGGGATATTCTGTTTATTTCCAGTCAGCAGCACAATTTTCAGATAAGCAATAGGTAATCTACGATGTAGATAATATTATTTTCCCTAATATAATATTAGCAGTAGGCAGTGTGCATCTGATCATAGCTCGTGTTTAGCGTGGAGTAATCATACAGAAATATCGAAACAACAAATAATTCGACTGAAACTAACCATGTTTAAAAAGAAAATCCGTTGACCTGCATAGTGCAAACTAGGCCATCTCAAATACGAATTGCTGATATTGAAACTTAAACTTTTCAATACATTAAATCAGGGCTTGAAACCGATAACCGATTTTTCCCGGTAACCGGTTATCATGACTACTTTTTGGACTGGTATCCGCTTCCCAGTTCTCGTGTTTCAATTTTGAGAAGTGGTTATCAATTCCGGTAATCACGTAATTCGAAAAAGAGGGAAATCTATAACGGTAACCGTTTATTTTTAGAACCGGTTAATTAATAAAAACCGTAAATCTATAATTATAATTATAATTATATTATTCGTGATTATAATATTAGTATAATATATCATTACAAAATGCTAAATTAAAAATATAAAAATGTAAAAACACCAAATTATTATAAAATAATTATTAAAAATAACCATTGCGTGCTCGAACGCGGAATAGTATAGGCGCACAAACAATACGGGTGGATTCTCAGTACACACATTGTTCTAGACTGAAACCGCAGGTAGAATCATTATCGAATGCAGGCTGATACATATTATAATATGTAATATTATACATTTATAAATTATATTTAAGGGGATTGGTGGCGGTGATTTCCTGTCTTTGTCTAACACACGCGCAACATAAGAATTTAGACGTGTTTTTTGTCCAACGTACCGATTGATATAGTGAAGCGATAAAAATTCTGAAAACAGATTTGAATTTGTCGTCAAGTCT
>NC_042494.1:51001191-51009949 GCF_005508785.2 Acyrthosiphon pisum | reverse complement strand
GTTGGACAAAGACAGGAAATCACCACCACCAATCCCCTTAATTATAACTTATAAGTTATTATCATCGACTGTTATAATATTTATTCTTACTTCGTAATAATAACGCACTAAACTGGGTAAATTACCTATTACCTAAATTACCTAATTCCCTATTACTGTGCTTATTTGCCCGTCAACTATTCCATACTAAATATTATGTAATAAGTAATATCTGATAATACTGATAATAGTAATTTTAATAACAAAATTGTCATAATTGTGGAGGTACGGTAGTACACCACACTATCTATGATAAAATAGATTTTAATCTAGTTTAAATCGTGGCTCTTAGTGCCTACTTAAAAAAAAAGAAAAACCGGTTTCAGAGTGGTTACCGGTAATCTTGAAGAATTAAAACCGCTTCCAAACCGATAACCGGTAACCGTATTTTTAGAGATAATTTTGGTAACCGGTAATCAATTACCACCAATTCTAAAAACCCCGAAAACCGGTAAACGGTTTTGAAAAATTTTCCCATTTCCTCGAAAGCGGTTTCAACTTTCAAGCCCTGCATTAAATCAATTAACATAAATTAACGCAATGCTCCTTTCTACCTTATCTAAATAATAATTACCAGTTACTTTTTTTTAAATTACAAGACGTTTTTGACAATATACCCGATATAACCATACATGACTTTAACCAACTTACCTGTAATATTCATACAATTATATTGCCAGTCCTGTCTGAAAAATTGGCAAGAAAATATTTAATTGCAAAAATATGCCTAGATATAACTTACGTAAATTAATATAAAATTATTTATGCAGCTATTTACATAAAAATCTTAAAACTGAAATTAAAAATGTACAGTGACCTGACAAGAATAAACCTCACGTGTGTTGTAACGGTTAATACCTCGAAAAAATTAAAGGTTAGGTTATAAAGTGTATTGGTAAGTTAGGTAAAGTTTAACCTAACTTAACCTAATCTAACCAACCTCCAAAAAGTGTATTCTGGCGATTCGATGGAAACGGCATCATTCTGGAAGAAATGTACAGAAATCATATACCGTTAGATTTGTCGATACCCCGATGCTCACATCGTCATTATTACGTTATGCTTAAAATATATTTTTCCACTGCGATGTTATAAAAATAGACAAGTGCGCTGTTCTTTCATCATAACGAAGTTTGGGAGCGTTCAAGTATTAAGTAAATTGCTGTATAGAGTGGGCGAGAGTGTTGAGATCGAACGCGATTCACAAAAAAATATTGAATGTGAAACGTGGGTAGATCAGATTATGTCGTTTGTGCGAAATCTAACACGTCTCTGAACGAACAGCAAATCAATTCCCAAAATAGATATATCATATAATATTATATTATACCTGCAGCAACGTTTGTTTAGCGAAATACCCGTGGAGTTATAATATATTATTATACCATACACGTATCAGACAGTACAAGAAATGTCCATTAAAATAATATGAATCACATGGAATACGATGTATTTATACTTTTCGCATAAGGCAACTGTTTTTTTGCCCCTATTTTTCGAACCGATATAGACAGTTGACATGCCGTTCACGTTCGACTCTCAAACGAATCGAAAAACCGAGACAGAACCAATAGTATTATTTGTTTTATCGCGATATTCCGTTCAGTTGTGTAAAATGTCTCACCAATATCGCATTTTCAATATTGTGGTCATTTCGCAAATATGGGAAACGCTAATGTTCTGTCATCCGATGATCACTTTACCTGCAAGTCTTACTGTAGAGTGATATCTCATATGTCTAGTAATAAGGTCAATGCTTTTTTTTATCACTGCAGACTAGATATCACTTTCTATATATTCTATTTGTCGTTCATTAAATTTCGTCTGAGATAAACCGACATTACTTCCATTCCTAATTTAACGATTTTCTATCAAAGGCCTGCAAAGCCACGAAACGTGCTGGTCATTGTGACGACGTTGGACGACTAATGGGCAGTAAGTAGTTACGCACGCGCCACACAGAGATTATATATAGGTCGTCATATAGTACGGTCGCACAAAGAACATAATAATAATAATATAATGCTGAAAAGTCAAAGACGTAACGTCGTATAAATCGGAGCAACCGTCATCGTCGTCCTTCTGGCGGGCGGAATTAATACAAAACGGCGTAATCGGAGTATGCCAGCGATAGTGAATAATAATAATAATAATAATAAATAATATTATGATATTATGTACCTATTGTACCTACGGAGCGGTGAAGAACGAAATGGCCGGGTCCGCGCCTCCGGGCAAGAAGTTTCGCCTCTCATCCAGCCGTCCCATCAATATTCCCGAAAGACGACCGCCCGCTGCTATCGTCACGGAAGGATTTATAGTAATAATTATTAATACGTTTCGACCCCTTGAACACTGCTGCGCAAGGTCTACACAAATATAATATTATAATAACAAACGTATATGCGTGCGTACCTTATGCGAACGTGGTCCAGGTACCTATTTATACGGGTAAGGTATCCTATATAGTATATGACGTATAATATATATGTATGTATACGGTACGACTACCGGTGCAAGAAAACAAGTCTCGCCAAATTAGCCCCGAGTTGACCACGTATAATACAAGTATATCATAATATAAACATTTATCTGTGCGTACTACAAGGTTAGGTTATACCTACACAAGAACTCCTAATGGTATGCGGTTAAATGTCCGGAATTAATCTCTCTGCGAACGTCGAGACCTCTGCAGTATTATTATTAGTATCATAACGGTCGGATTTTTGCAAAAACCGTCGCCCGGGTGTGCGTGCACTACACCGTGTGGTACAGTACAATATTACGTGGATTTACCTGAAAGAATTTCGAGCGTTTCGTCAAAAACTCCAGAGTGAGGAGTGCCATAGTGAAATTCTACCGGTCGCCAAAATAGACCAGCTGTATAATACCACCCCACGTGAAATAACATCATGACGTCATATTAACGTACAACGTAGTGGCGCTGCGAGTGTATTATATTATTTTCAAAATAGGGTATAAACTCGGGGAATGTTACGCCCGGAGGCGAGTTCCACAAAAAATTCTATACGCTTTTATCGAAATCTGCAAAGTATTTTCCATCAAATATGGCACAACAATATTACGATGTCGCGTATAATAATTGATACAAAGGTTGTATAGGTGTAATCCTTTCCATCTCACGATTACACACCAATCCAACGCCGTTTTCCCCTTAGAAAGTCTCGCTGATCGTTGTCACTCAGCTAATAATATATTCTTTCTATCTAATCTACTTTCGTCTAGAATTGTCAGCCCCGAATCACTATCTCGTTTTTCATTCAACATCACCTACCGCCATACACGATCGTCGTTGTTCCTCTCCATATTCCATTCTCTTCCTAAAACTACTATCATAACCCTCCGATCATCCGTCCAATACATATTGCCAATACTGACCCATTTTTCTCCCTCTAAAATTGAGCCTCGCTTCCATTAAGCATCTTATTACTATGGTTTATATTCATGTTATATAAAGGGTTCGTCTCGTACTGCAAATGAAAATAAAATAATAATTATGAATAATATTATCAAGAGTACGATTTTTCCAGGAAGGAAATTGGACCATTCATTGAAATCTTCACGATTTTTTTTCTCAAACACCTGCGTATCTTATTCTTGTTTAGAGCGTGTTCAGAATTTCAGACGTCCTAGAAAATTATGCGTCAACCCCCATCGAATTAATTTTACTCTCGTTAGGAACCTATCTAATTAATGCGACGCGCAACGTCGTGGCGAAGGTATTATATTAATTATAACCTCTTTTTATTTTCCTGGTCTTGCGCAGATATTATTTATGCAACAAGTTTTGAATATGTTTTTACTACTTAGGAATTATTTACTGGCATACATAAAATATTATTGTGCACTTACTCAAATAAGAAACTAGGTTGTATCTTAGTACATTTTTTTACAATGGCAATTTTTTTTTTTTTTAACTTAAGGCGCCCGGTGCCAATATGATTTTGACCTCAAAAACATGGTTTACGGGAATAATGATCCTGCTCTGTAAAGTTAACCAAATTTGATAATTTTTTTTTATTAATAGAGGAGAATATTCTACAGCCCACATCGAACTCCTTTTTTCGATATTTTCATCTCAAACTTAATTATAAGTCTTTAAAAAGAAGACAATTTTTAGCTTTTTTTATAAATTATTTTATACTATTATTTAAAATAAAATACAAAATCAGAGATCGATGCGGGCTGTAGGAAGTCTTCTTCTTTCAGATAAAAAAATACTCATCAATTCCGACAATTCTATAAAGCTTGAGAGTTATTCCCGTAAAGTAATTTTTTTCGATATAATACACCCTATCAACCACCCCTAAATAGTTATCGGATAGTAGATTAGTGGAAAAGTCTCATAATTAAGGTAGCAACTAAAATATAAAATTTAATTTTCAAATTTTATAGAATTGTGGAAAATTTGAAAAACTGGCACCGGGACCCTTAACCAAATAAATTATTTTCATTCGAACCACCGATTACCTACCTTCGGAATTTACCTACAGACCTTATTCATAGGACCCCACAGTTGGTAATACTTCCACGGAGTATTATACAGATTATGATGTTATCACAAACACAACAGTAAAATGTACAAAACGAAAAAAATCTTCTGGAATAATTTGTTATCACTTAATAACGTTATACACTAGCAACACAGTCGGAACAGTATTTATTAATCACGTGAAATCCATTTTCCAATATTTAACAGCAATATTATTTTGAAATACGTCTCTTTAATAATGCTTCAAACTATATAGAGACTTTTGTGACCTTTCAGAACATTATAACGGTGTATTTTGTATTATCCAAACTACTAATTTGTTTTTTTTAAATATCCTCTCTAGTTGGTTGGCTTTTTACAAATTGCAGTGGTTTTTCACCCATTTTTCAAATGTTTTGTCAATAGAACCGATATAATGGCGAGTTTGTTTGTTAAGCCCTTTGGGTTAATTTAAGTTTCTCCGAAAGAAAAAACAACAATAATTTATTATATTTAACATATAGTTGGTCAGAAAATCAAAAAGCAGCAGCTGATTTAGTGTGTATTTGAAAATATTTTATTTTTAAAGGAAAATTTAAAAAACTTTATTAGCATAATATATAAGCTCTATTTATAAAGTTATATCATTATTAATTTTAATTATTGTACTTATTCATAATATTCCTACAGACACTGTACAACACCATTTTAAGAAGTTATCTAATTTGACTGAAATTTATAAAATATTAATTTATACATCTCAAAATCAGCTTGGCGCAATTAATGTTTATGAATCAATTAGTCAAAGTGGCGATTTCTGTTGAAACAAAAATCTCCTTAAGACATTTAAAAATAGTGTAAAAAAACGCGACAGTAAACGAATTAGTTTTTTTCATAAATATCTAGTCAACTTAACAAAAAAATGTATTCAAAATAACTGTATATTGAATATTATATAATAAGCATCACTTAAAATTATTGATTATTACTTAAAAAAAAAAATACAATTTAAACTGTCTGCGTGTATTATTGTACTTATTATCGATAACAATAAAAGTTTAAAAGTACCGTTTGTATTGTTTTTTTTACATTTCAGCATAAACATAATGTAATAATATTATGTTTATATAACATTTTTTTTTATGCATTGTTTGGTTATTTTTATCCAAACTCAATAATATCATAATAATAATATTTTAAATCGGATCCCGACTATTCAACTTTTTTCATTTTTATTTATTTATTTAAATTAACTTTCAGGGATTTGTTTTACCCACTGTTTACGCTTTGTTTGTACATTATCGATTAAAACGAAGTGGTTAGTTATCGTGAATTTTTGGGATGGTCGACCCTCTGCTATAATTCCGTATAATGCACAATATATATATATATATATATGTAAATATTAAAATTAATTTTGAATTGTCATATTTAATATGTCGTTGAATAAATCAACGTAGCACGTCACCCGTGTAATGTTTTATATTTTGTTTTCAAAATAATAATATAATATAATAGGCGTATGAATAAGAAAAAATTCAAAATATTAATATGTATTTTTTTAGTATAGAAAATAGATACATATTACATACATACATATTGTTATATTAATAGTGCATTTAAATGATAATATTAGAAATTACTTAGCGGCTCGCGGCCTACTTCACGAAATTATTATATTATATAGGTAAGTTATCCGAATCCTGTGTATATAAAAGTAATTATATTATATGAATAAACACGATATATCATCATAATTTAAGTACTTATATAATCATTTTGATGCAGTTTCCATCGGGTTTTCACATTTTAGATATTATAGCAACCACTTAAATATTGAATAATATGATGGCGAATCCAAAACGAAAATTAAGAGTATAATCGATGACATTTTTATTTTTCTGTCATTATAATAATATTATTGTCATCAAACTACGTTTATCCTAATACCTGTATTATTATATTACAATTATCATACCCGACCCTGTATAAAATATTATAACCCGCAGTTTTCTATTGTACATTATAATCTCGGCCTATATTGCGTATTACGAGCCTATATAGTACGTAGGTATATTTATATTATATTATATATTTGTATACTTACTATATTATTATATAATATGTCATGAAATATTGTTGTAATGGTGTTCGACGGGAAATGGTCGTACAGCGAACTGCAGAAAATGAAATCTCTCGTCGGGGACGAAATACCGGTAAAACGGAATTAGCATAATTGTATTGTTATTACATTATAATAAGCCCGTTGAAAACGAGCATCCCATCTGAAAATCTTAACATGATTGGATGTAACGGAAGTAGAGAAGTCATGGGTCTCCCTTCTACACACATTCACAAACACAATAAAATCGAAAGTCTGAAGTAGTTGTAAAACTATTGATTAAAAACTGCAAATTAGTTATATTTTAATTAATGTATGAACACCAACAAAACTGCTAAACAACTTCTTGACAACTCGTAAGACATTAGGTGGCATAGTTGAAGTAACTTAGGCTAAGTAAAGGGGCTAACTCATTGGAGGTACATATTCAATGTTAATGTATTATATATGTATACATTTGTACATTTATATTTTATATATATATATATTAGCTTATCCCGTGCACTTCGTTGCCCGTTAAATGTACCAACTCTATATGACTCAAACTTTGTTCAATTCGTTATTTAATATTCGGTGTATGGTGTTCAAAATTTATCTTAACTTTTCCGTTTCCTGGAATAAAATTTCGCAGCAGTATATTATTATCAGGTAGGCAATATACCTGCAGTAGATAGCGGACCCCGTGCTGTTTGTACGTTAGTGTATGATTTAACTCTAAAGTATTTAAGTTTTACCAAGTTTGTCGTATTCCTCATAAAGTGGATTAATATAATCAATTAATACAAAATCCTAACCTAACCTAACCGTATTAAAATCAGATGAATAAAAAAAAAACAAATTTAACCATTTTTAAATTAGCTTATCTTCTTCCCAGAGGTCTAATCTACACACAAACAATCATTTTTATATATTATATATTGACAAAAATAATAATACAAATCAAAAACCAAGCCCAATGAACCGATAGAAACCAATATAATATGATACACTAATATAATTTTATTCTGCAACAATAAACTACATTTTTTATTATTTAGTTTATTTTTTCTGGACAGATGGCGCCACTATTGTATTTTTAACATCCAAATTTCCTACTATTCCTAAAATTTTTCTAAAATTTTCTTTCATAAAAACCTTATCCTGGCAATTGTGAACTCCTTAAAAAAAATTTGAGTCAAATCGGACCAGCCGTTTTCGATTTATTAGGTAACATACATTTTTTACGCTCCATTTTTATATGTATTATATATTATATTATTATTGATTGTTTTTCATTGATTATCATGTATACACACATTATGTATTGTACTCTTAAATACATCTGGTTGTTTAAATAAAGATGCCTTGGCGTAGTTGAAGAAAAAAGTCGGTAAATATTGGTATTTTTGTTTATATTATTATTAAAATGTAATATTTTATGCATTATGCGCATATTATTATTACGTTGACTAATCGTAATATGAAATCCATTTTGAAGAATATTCAAATAAGAGCTAAGGTAGCTGGTATATTAGAAATAAATTATTAATATATAGGGGTAGTGAAATAATTTGAGTTAAATACTCATGTAACCAATTCAATTCGTTGCTGTCAATTAAGTTTTATTGAAATAGCGAATGATTTTGTGAGATAATTTCTAGAAGTTAATACATTTGGCAATCTATTCAAGATACATCAAGTTCTTCTTAGGCATTATAATACCATAATCAATATGATTACTGTACCTACTAAATTGTATATATCTAATTAAATGACAGACTGTCTGTTATTCGTAATCTTACGAATCCTTTGACTGATCTAGACCAAAGGAGCATAAGCATTAAGCAGCTATATTATAAACTAAGTCGCTAAGGACCTTCTAAATATAAGGAGTGCCTCAGAACACCCTATCTTTCCTTGTCATAACTATCATGAGTCATGACGTTCAGACGTTGTCATCACCTCTTATCATCATATGCATTTAGATTAAAAATATGTAATACCATTAATTTCAACATGACGTGAATCTACCACTTCTAATAATTAGAAAGCGACATTGCTAATTATTAGCAACCCTTATTTCATGATACTGATTTCATAATAATATATTACAACTAGTTAGACAA
>NC_042494.1:50998953-51000098 GCF_005508785.2 Acyrthosiphon pisum | reverse complement strand
TTACCGTTATGTACGTCATTGAAACAATACACGCACGCACACAACTATAAACTATAATATAGTAGGTAGGTACATAATATAATATTAAATAACGGCATTACAGGTGGAACGCTCCGGTTGCCATTAGCGCGTGGTGGTTAAACGGAGTGGAAAGAGTCCCGGCCGGGTAAAAATAATGATAAAAAAAATACAAACGACGAGTGTGTGCGGTTCGGCACGATATACATAACCATATAATATATATATATATTCTATATAAGCGTATATATATATGACGCCGAGTGGTACGCAAATGTGATTTGAAATACCGACCGAATGTATACGTACACGCTGCACGGGCAGCACCTATACAGGTATAATGCGTATATTATGCTCCTACGGCGTATAATACGTACGAAAAATATATGATTTTTCCGCATCACGGGCGCCTATATATTTCTATGTATACCTACTATTAGGTACGCGTACAGCACAGATATGTATAAACGCGGCAAACCTAATGTTATCAACTACAATATACGTAAGGGGCGCCATTTAAAATTTTTTTTAAAGTGTGCAAACAATTAAAGAGGCCAATTTTTTCCCACCCCCAGGCCAATCTTTAAAAAAACGTTTCTAGTGTTTTCAGTTTTTCATTACAGATTCATTACAGTATCAAAAACATACTTAATAAAAACATATTTTTATAGTTAACACATAACATTTTACCGTTCATACATTCTGTTTATATACTGTATAGTGTATAGTAAAGATATTTTTAGATAGAATAGATGCATATTATTATTATTATTATGTATTTTGTCTATCAGTAACCAGGGGCCGATTGGCCCGAGGTGCTACTTGGTGTATAGCACCCCGTTTGTATTTATTATCCGGGCCCCCGATTACCACAGTCGGTATACGGTATAATACTGGTATAATACGGTATTACACAAAATAAAATTAAATAACATATTTCAACATCTCTACAAATAAACAACATGTTATTCTTAATTTTTTTTTTATATTTACTTATAAAACTAAGGGCTCTTTCCTAATTTAGGTAGGTTTGAAAAAAAATTATGGGCCCTAATTAATTTTGCACCCCGGGCCAAAAATTGCCAGTCCTCCCCTGTCAGTAGCCACTTACCATTTACACATATTTG
>NC_042494.1:50988902-50998853 GCF_005508785.2 Acyrthosiphon pisum | reverse complement strand
TTATTATCATCGACTGTTATAATATTTATTCTTACTTCGTAATAATAACGCACTAAACTGGGTAAATTACCTATTACCTAAATTACCTAATTCCCTATTACTGTGCTTATTTGCCCGTCAACTATTCCATACTAAATATTATGTAATAAGTAATATCTAATAATACTGATAATAGTAATCTTAATAACAAAATTGTCATAATTGTGGAGGTACGGTAGTACACCACACTATCTATGATAAAATAGATTTTAATCTAGTTTAAATCGTGGCTCCTAGTGCCTACTTAAAAAAAAAGAAAAACCGGTTTCAGAGTGGTTACCGGTAATCTTGAAGAATTAAAACTGCTTCCAAACCGATAACCGGTAACCGTATTTTTAGAGATAATTTTGGTAACCGGTAATCAATTACCACCAATTCTAAAAACCCCGAAAACCGGTAAACGGTTTTGAAAAATTTTCCCATTTCCTCGAAAGCGGTTTCAACTTTCAAGCCCTGCATTAAATCAATTAACATAAATTAACGCAATGCTCCTTTCTACCTTATCTAAATAATAATTACCAGTTACTTTTTTTTAAATTACAAGACGTTTTTGACAATATACCCGATATAACCATACATGACTTTAACCAACTTACCTGTAATATTCATACAATTATATTGCCAGTCCTGTCTGAAAAATTGGCAAGAAAATATTTAATTGCAAAAATATGCCTAGATATAACTTACGTAAATTAATATAAAATTATTTATGCAGCTATTTACATAAAAATCTTAAAACTGAAATTAAAAATGTACAGTGACCTGACAAGAATAAACCTCACGTGTGTTGTAACGGTTAATACCTCGAAAAAATTAAAGGTTAGGTTATAAAGTGTATTGGTAGGTTAGGTAAAGTTTAACCTAACTTAACCTAATCTAACCAACCTCCAAAAAGTGTATTCTGGCGATTCGATGGAAACGGCATCATTCTGGAAGAAATGTACAGAAATCATATACCGTTAGATTTGTCGATACCCCGATGTGAGCATCGTCATTATTACGTTATGCTTAAAATATATTTTTCCACTGCGATGTTATAAAAATAGACGAGTGCGCTGTTCTTTCATCATAACGAAGTTTGGGAGCGTTCAAGTATTAAGTAAATTGCTGTATAGAGTGGGCGAGAGTGTTGAGATCGAACGCGATTCACAAAAAAATATTGAATGTGAAACGTGGGTAGATCAGATTATGTCGTTTGTGCGAAATCTAACACGTCTCTGAACGAACAGCAAATCAATTCCCAAAATAGATATATCATATAATATTATATTATACCTGCAGCAACGTTTGTTTAGCGAAATACCCGTGGAGTTATAATATATTATTATACCATACACGTATCAGACAGTACAAGAAATGTCCATTAAAATAATATGAATCACATGGAATACGATGTATTTATACTTTTCGCATAAGGCAACTGTTTTTTTGCCCCTATTTTTCGAACCGATATAGACAGTTGACATGCCGTTCACGTTCGACTCTCAAACGAATCGAAAAACCGAGACAGAACCAATAGTATTATTTGTTTTATCGCGATATTCCGTTCAGTTGTGTAAAATGTCTCACCAATATCGCATTTTCAATATTGTGGTCATTTCGCAAATATGGGAAACGCTAATGTTCTGTCATCCGATGATCACTTTACCTGCAAGTCTTACTGTAGAGTGATATCTCATATGTCTAGTAATAAGGTCAATGCTTTTTTTTATCACTGCAGACTAGATATCACTTTCTATATATTCTATTTGTCGTTCATTAAATTTCGTCTGAGATAAACCGACATTACTTCCATTCCTAATTTAACGATTTTCTATCAAAGGCCTGCAAAGCCACGAAACGTGCTGGTCATTGTGACGACGTTGGACGACTAATGGGCAGTAAGTAGTTACGCACGCGCCACACAGAGATTATATATAGGTCGTCATATAGTACGGTCGCACAAAGAACATAATAATAATAATATAATGCTGAAAAGTCAAAGACGTAACGTCGTATAAATCGGAGCAACCGTCATCGTCGTCCTTCTGGCGGGCGGAATTAATACAAAACGGCGTAATCGGAGTATGCCAGCGATAGTGAATAATAATAATAATAATAATAAATAATATTATGATATTATGTACCTATTGTACCTACGGAGCGGTGAAGAACGAAATGGCCGGGTCCGCGCCTCCGGGCAAGAAGTTTCGCCTCTCATCCAGCCGTCCCATCAATATTCCCGAAAGACGACCGCCCGCTGCCATCGTCACGGAAGGATTTATAGTAATAATTATTAATACGTTTCGACCCCTTGAACACTGCTGCGCAAGGTCTACACAAATATAATATTATAATAACAAACGTATATGCGTGCGTACCTTACTACCTTATGCGAACGTGGTCCAGGTACCTATTTATACGGGTAAGGTATCCTATATAGTATATGACGTATAATATATATGTATGTATACGGTACGACTACCGGTGCAAGAAAACAAGTCTCGCCAAATTAGCCCCGAGTTGACCACGTATAATACAAGTATATCATAATATAAACATTTATCTGTGCGTACTACAAGGTTAGGTTATACCTACACAAGAACTCCTAACGGTATGCGGTTAAATGTCCGGAATTAATCTCTCTGCGAACGCCGAGACCTCTGCAGTATTATTATTAGTATCATAACGGTCGGATTTTTGCAAAAACCGTCGCCCGGGTGTGCGTGCACTACACCGTGTGGTACAGTACAATATTACGTGGATTTACCTGAAAGAATTTCGAGCGTTTCGTCAAAAACTCCAGAGTGAGGAGTGCCATAGTGAAATTCTACCGGTCGCCAAAATAGACCAGCTGTATAATACCACCCCACGTGAAATAACATCATGACGTCATATTAACGTACAACGTAGTGGCGCTGCGAGTGTATTATATTATTTTCAAAATAGGGTATAAACTCGGGGAATGTTACGCCCGGAGGCGAGTTCCACAAAAAATTCTATACGCTTTTATCGAAATCTGCAAAGTATTTTCCATCAAATATGGCACAACAATATTACGATGTCGCGTATAATAATTGATACAAAGGTTGTATAGGTGTAATCCTTTCCATCTCACGATTACACACCAATCCAACGCCGTTTTCCCCTTAGAAAGTCTCGCTGATCGTTGTCACTCAGCTAATAATATATTCTTTCTATCTAATCTACTTTCGTCTAGAATTGTCAGCCCCGAATCACTATCTCGTTTTTCATTCAACATCACCTACCCGCCATACACGATCGTCGCTGTTCCTCTCCATATTTCATTCTCTTCCTAAAACTACTATCATAACCCTCCGATCATCCGTCCAATACATATTGCCAATACTGACCCATTTTTCTCCCTCTAAAATTGAGCCTCGCTTCCATTAAGCATCTTATTACTATGGTTTATATTCATGTTATATAAAGGGTTCGTCTCGTACTGCAAATGAAAATAAAATTATAATTATGAATAATATTATCAAGAGTACGATTTTTCCAGGAAGGAAATTGGACCATTCATTGAAATCTTCACGATTTTTTTTCTCAAACACCTGCGTATCTTATTCTTGTTTAGAGCGTGTTCAGAATTTCAGACGTCCTAGAAAATTATGCGTCAACCCCCATCGAATTAATTTTACTCTCGTTAGGAACCTATCTAATTAATGCGACGCGCAACGTCGTGGCGAAGGTATTATATTAATTATAACCTCTTTTTATTTTCCTGGTCTTGCGCAGATATTATTTATGCAACAAGTTTTGAATATGTTTTTACTACTTAGGAATTATTTACTGGCATACATAAAATATTATTGTGCACTTACTCAAATAAGAAACTAGGTTGTATCTTAATACATTTTTTTACAATGGCAATTTTTTTTTTTTAACTTAACCAAATAAATTATTTTCATTCGAACCACCGATTACCTACCTTCGGAATTTACCTACAGACCTTATTCATAGGACCCCACAGTTGGTAATACTTCCACGGAGTATTATACAGATTATGATGTTATCACAAACACAACAGTAAAATGTACAAAACGAAAAAAATCTTCTGGAATAATTTGTTATCACTTAATAACGTTATACACTAGCAACACAGTCGGAACAGTATTTATTAATCACGTGAAATCCATTTTCCAATATTTAACAGCAATATTATTTTGAAATACCTACGTCTCTTTAATAATGCTTCAAACTATATAGAGACTTTTGTGACCTTTCAGAACATTATAACGGTGTATTTTGTATTATCCAAACTACTAATTTATTTTTTTTTAAATATCCTCTCTAGTTGGTTGGCTTTTTACAAATTGCAGTGGTTTTCCTCCATTTTTCAAATGTTTTGTCAATAGAACCAATATAATGGCGACTTTGTTTGTTAAGCCCTTTGGGTTAATTTAAGTTTCTCCGAAAGAAAAAATAACAATAATTTATTATATTTAACATATAGTTGGTCAGAAAATCAAAAAGCAGCAGCTGATTTAGTGTGTATTTGAAAATATTTTATTTTTAAAGGAAAATTTAAAAAACTTTATTAGCATAATATATAAGCTCTATTTATAAAGTTATATCATTATTAATTTTAATTATTGTACTTATTCATAATATTTCTACAGACACTGTACAACACCATTTTAAGAAGTTATCTAATTTGACTGAAATTTATTAAATATTAATTTATACATCTCAAAATCAGCTTGGCGCAATTAATGTTTATGAATCAATTAGTCAAAGTGGCGATTTTTGTTGAAACAAAAACTCCTTAAGACATTTAAAAAATAGTGGTAAAAAAACGCGACAGTAAACGAATTAGTTTTTTTCATAAATATCCTAGTCAACTTAACAAAAAAATGTATTCAAAATAACTGTATATTGAATATTATATAATAAGCATCACTTAAAATTATTGATTATTACTTAAAAAAAAAAAATACAATTTAAACTGTCTGCGTGTATTATTGTACTTATTATCGATAACAATAAAAGTTTAAAAGTACTGTTTGTATTGTTTTTTTTACATTTTAGCATAAACATAATGTAATAATATTATGTTTATTTAACATTTTTTTTTATGCATTGTTTGGTTATTTTTATCCAAACTCAATAATATCATAATAATAATATTTTAAATCGGATCCCGACTATTCAACTTTTTTCATTTTTATTTATTTATTTAAATTAACTTTCAGGGATTTGTTTTACCCACTGTTTACGCTTTGTTTGTACATTATCGATTAAAACGAAGTGGTTAGTTATCGTGAATTTTTGGGATGGTCGACCCTCTGCTATAATTCCGTATAATGCACAATATATATATATGTAAATATTAAAATTAATTTTGAATTGTCATATTTAATATGTCGTTGAATAAATCAACGTAGCACGTCACCCGTGTAATGTTTTATATTTTGTTTTAAAAATAATAATATAATATAATAGGCGTATGAATAAGAAAAAATTCAAAATATTAATATGTATTTTTTTAGTATAGAAAATAGATACATATTACATACATACATATTGTTATATTAATAGTGCATTTAAATGATAATATTAGAAATTACTTAGCGGCTCGCGGCCTACTTCACGAAATTATTATATTATATAGGTAAGTTATCCGAATCCTGTGTATATAAAAGTAATTATATTATATGAATAAACACGATATATCATCATAATTTAAGTACTTATATAATCATTTTGATGCAGTTTCCATCGGGTTTTCACATTTTAGATATTATAGCAACCACTTAAATATTGAATAATATGATGGCGAATCCAAAACGAAAATTAAGAGTATAATCGATGACATTTTTATTTTTCTGTCATTATAATAATATTATTGTCATCAAACTACGTTTATCCTAATACCTGTATTATTATATTACAATTATCATACCCGACCCTGTATAAAATATTATAACCCGCAGTTTTCTATTGTACATTATAATCTCGGCCTATATTGCGTATTACGAGCCTATATAGTACGTAGGTATATTTATATTATATTATATATTTGTATACTTACTATATTATTATATAATATGTCATGAAATATTGTTGTAAAGGTGTTCGACGGGAAATGGTCGTACAGCGAACTGCAGAAAATGAAATCTCTCGTCGGGGACGAAATACCGGTAAAACGGAATTAGCATAATTGTATTGTTATTACATTATAATAAGCCCGTTGAAAACGAGCATCCCATCTGAAAATCTTAACATGATTGGATGTAACGGAAGTAGAGAAGTCATGGGTCTCCCTTCTACACACATTCACAAACACAATAAAATCGAAAGTCTGAAGTAGTTGTAAAACTATTGATTAAAAACTGCAAATTAGTTATATTTTAATTAATGTATGAACACCAACAAAACTGCTAAACAACTTCTTGACAACTCGTAAGACATTAGGTGGCATAGTTGAAGTAACTTAGGCTAAGTAAAGGGGCTACCTCATTGGAGGTACATATTCAATGTTAATGTATTATATATGTATACATTTGTACATTTATATTTTATATATATATATATATATATATATATATATATATTAGCTTATCCCGTGCACTTCGTTGCCCGTTAAATGTACCAACTCTATATGACTCAAACTTTGTTCAATTCGTTATTTAATATTCGGTGTATGGTGTTCAAAATTTATCTTAACTTTTCCGTTTCCTGGAATAAAATTTCGCAGCAGTATATTATTATCAGGTAGGCAATATACCTGCAGTAGATAGCGGACCCCGTGCTGTTTGAACGTTAGTGTATGATTTAACTCTAAAGTATTTAAGTTTTACCAAGTTTGTCGTATTCCTCATAAAGTGGATTAATATAATCAATTAATACAAAATCCTAACCTAACCTAACCGTATTAAAATCAGATGAATAAAAAAAAACAAATTTAACCATTTTTAAATTAGCTTATCTTCTTCCCAGAGGTCTAATCTACACACAAACAATCATTTTTATATATTATATATTGACAAAAATAATAATACAAATCAAAAACCAAGCCCAATTAACCGACAGAAACCAATATAATATGATACACTAATATAATTTTATTCTGCAACAATAAACTACATTTTTTATTATTTAGTTTATTTTTTCTGGACAGATGGCGCCACTATTGTATTTTTAACATCCAAATTTCCTACTATTCCTAAAATTTTCCTAAAATTTTCTTTCATAAAAACCTTATCCTGGCAATTGTGAACTCCTTAAAAAAAATTTGAGTCAAATCGGACCAGCCGTTTTCGATTTATTAGGTAACATACATTTTTTACGCTCCATTTTTATATGTATTATATTATATTATATTATTATTGATTGTTTTTCATTGATTATCATGTATACACACATTATGTATTGTACTCTTAAATACATCTGGTTGTTTAAATAAAGATGCCTTGGCGTAGTTGAAGAAAAAAGTCGGTAAATATTGGTATTTTTGTTTATATTATTATTAAAATGTAATATTTTACGCATTATGCGCATATTATTATTACGTTGACTAATCGTAATATGAAATCCATTTTGAAGAATATTCAAATAAGAGCTAAGGTAGCTGGTATATTAGAAATAAATTATTAATATTAGGGGTAGTGAAATAATTTGAGTTAAATACTCATGTAACCAATTCAATTCGTTGCTGTCAATTAAGTTTTATTGAAATAGCGAATGATTTTGTGAGATAATTGCTAGAAGTTAATACATTTGGCAATCTATTCAAGATACATCAAGTTCTTCTTAGGCATTATAATACCATAATCAATATGATTACTGTACCTACTAAATTGTATATATCTAATTAAATGGCAGACTGTCTGTTATTCGTAATCTTACGAATCCTTTGACTGATCTAGACCAAAGGAGCATAAGCATTAAGCAGCTATATTATAAACTAAGTCGCTAAGGACCTTCTGAATATAAGGAGTGCCTCAGAACACCCTATCTTTCCTTGTCATAACTATCATGAGTCATGACGTTCAGACGTTGTCATCACCTCTTATCATCATATACATTTAGATTAAAAAATGTAATACCATTAATATCAACATGACGTGAATCTATCACTTCTAATAATTAGAAAGCGACATTGCTAATTATTAGCAACCCTTATTTCATGATACTGAATTTCATAATAATATATTACAACTAGTTAGACAAATCATCTATCGTCAAATTTACAATATTATGTCATTATTGACTAAATGCATCAGGATTCCGCTATTTGCTCTTGGATTCTTATGGATCCAAAAAAAAAAAGAAAACAACAATGGTAGATAAAAGTTCTTAAGCATAAAATGTTTTCATAAAAATAATGTTGTAACCAATTTTCCATTACAGGTTCAATTTAATCAGTAAAATCTGTACAAGATTATTTCGAACACGCACGGGGATAGCTAAACTTTATTTTTTTAATTTGTAATATAATTATTATTATTATTTTTTATTATTATATTTAAAAGCCTCCTCAAAAGATGTTGTTTAATGTGCCCATAACTTTCCTAAATTATTTTTTTCTCATACTTTAAACGTGTAATTATGATACATAAAACGATAATAATATAATATCCTCGTATGATAATATTATAGAACTAATTTTTATATAATAATTAATGTAATTTTTTTTCTTCGATTATCGCGCTTCCACTTGATGAGGATATAATATAGTTTGGCACAGGAGTTTTTCAACACGAAAGTGAAAAGACCCATTAGAGTATTATAATACATGTGCAAATCAGAGACAAAAGCTTTTGGATTTCGCGCTGTTTACCGTTTATGTACGTCATTGAAACAATACACGCGCGCACACAACTATAAACTATAATATAGTAGGTAGGTACATAATATAATATTAAATAACGGCATTACAGGTGGAACGCTCCGGTTGCCATTAGCGCGTGGTGGTTAAACGGAGTGGAAAGAGTCCCGGCCGGGTAAAAATAATGATAAAAAAAATACAAACGACGAGTGTATGCGGTTCGGCACGATATACATAACCATATAATATATATATATATATATATATATATATATTCTATATAAGCGTATATATATATGACGCCGAGTGGTACGCAAATGTGATTTGAAATACCGACCGAATGTATACGTACACGCTGCACAGGCAGCACCTATACAGGTATAATGCGTATATTATGCTCCTACGGCGTATAATACGTACGAAAAATATATGATTTTTCCCCACCACGGGCGCCTATATATTTCTATGTATACCTACTATTAGGTACGCGTACAGCATAGATATGTATGAACGCGGCAAACCTAATGTTATCAACTACAATATACGTCAGGGGCGCCATTTAAAATTTTTTTTATTAAAGAGGCCAATTTTTTCCCACCCCCAGGCCAATCTTTAAAAAAACGTTTCTAGTGTTTTCAGTTTTTCATTACAGATTCATTACAGTATCAAAAACATACTTAATAAAAACATATTTTTATAGTTAACACATAACATTTTACCGTTCATACATTCTGTTTATATACTGTATAGTGTATACAGAGACGTATTCAGAAATTTGGCGCCCGGGTGCCAATGTTTTTCCGCCCCCCTCCACAAAAAAAATTATTTGACTTTTTTAAACTACCGAGTGCGTTAGAGCTTACTTTCCGGTGACAACCCGTTATCGTATCCTTTTTAGAACAAAAGTTAGTAAAAAAAAAAAAAGCAGATTTTAAACTTTAAACATTATGTTATTTTTATAAATTAATCACATTTAAATATTTCATATAAAATAGGTTTAGTTATTATCAACTATAATTACAAAACAATAAATATTAAAATTTACATATTTTTTTTTTCGAGCTTAGTATTACGAACTAGTATTACACATACTTAACACTGATGTACCACTTGAAGTAAAAAATTTATTTAGTTTA
>NC_042494.1:50982123-50988733 GCF_005508785.2 Acyrthosiphon pisum | reverse complement strand
ACGTTTCTAGTGTTTTCAGTTTTTCATTACAGATTCATTACAGTATCAAAAACATACTTAATAAAAACATATTTTTATAGTTAACACATAACATTTTACCGTTCATACATTCTGTTTATATACTGTATAGTGTATAGTAAAGATATTTTTAGATAGAATAGATGCATATTATTATTATTATTATGTATTTTGTCTATCAGTAACCAGGGGCCGATTGGCCCGAGGTGCTACTTGGTGTATAGCACCCCGTTTGTATTTATTATCCGGGCCCCCGATTACCACAGTCGGTATACGGTATAATACTGGTATAATACGGTATTACACAAAATAAAATTAAATAACATATTTCAACATCTCTACAAATAAACAACATGTTATTCTTAATTTTTTTTTTATATTTACTTATAAAACTAAGGGCTCTTTCCTAATTTAGGTAGGTTTGAAAAAAAATTAGGGGCCCTAATTAATTTTGCACCCCGGGCCAAAAATTGCCAGTCCTCCCCTGTCAGTAGCCACTTACCATTTACACATATTTGTGTGTGCCAGTGGATAAAGTGATACCGATATAAATTTATCAATTATCAAATTAAAGAACACAATATTATAATATTATTTATGATTATCAGTGAATAGCTGCGGTGCATGTACAATTAAAGATTGGCAAACTGAAGGCCATCTGGCCATAGTATTAATTAGGCCTAGGCCAATTGTGGACAACAAAATTACAGCGTGTGCGAGTGCACACCCTGCCCCCCCCCCCAAATGGCGCCCCTGATATACGTACACTTAATATATATAATGTATTGTTGTATATTCCGTACCATATACAGTCATATATACGGTAAAATCCGTTTATTATACGTGCGTCTCGTACACAAAATATCAAACTACGACTCCTACAACGTATGTAATCATAATATTTAACGTAGACTGTAGAGTGTGCCATAAAATATCAGAGAGTCTCCCATATAAAGTGTTATCTTTTGATGACTACATCGACCATATTAATATTATTACATATCGAACACATATCCAGCTAATATAATATTGTCGTGATCGCGACCGCAAAGACCGCCGTGAACACGATGAGAGACTTTTTATTGTTTGACATGATATTCATCTCAAAACTGTTATAATATAATTTTGATAAACCTAAAAGTTTTAACAAAAATCTAGAAACTGTATTGAAATCGTGACGGGAAACGACATATATACTAAAAAGGCTCTTCTTAGGGTCACCAAAACTCGGCAAAACCAATACATACAAAAATACGTTTAAACGCGTAATAACCACACCAACACATATGGAAACATATGCAGATGGTGCGGTTCTCGAGAACCAAATTGTGGCGCGATACGTGAATCACAACGCGTATCCGAGACAAAGGATTTGGCATAAAAATCGGAGCACCACGCTCAATACTTAACGATTCTCACACCTCCAAAATGTAAAATTAGAAGTACTTAAGACAAATAAAACAGCGCAACCACATATATAAATAAATAAGTCACAGACAGAGGTATATGCAAACATCTGGAACTCAAAATAAGCCCCAGGCCGCCCATAAAAATAGGCAACTCCAAGTATAAAACTTACAGACGACACTATGTTCATGACTTCCAAACACAAATAAAAAAAAGCAGCTATTCAACTAAAAATAGGTAACTCTAATAACACTGGATTATTTACACGCAAATTTGAAGCGTTCCAAAATATCCCACTCTACACCACCACAGCCTGCCCATGGTTTGTGTCAAACAACACCATTATTTCTTCAACGCTAACCACTACTAATATCATATTATACTGGGTTATTTCAGTAGTCTCCGTTGGAGATTATATTGGCTTATAAAATAAAGCAAAAAAGAGTATTAACGAAGTCTGATGAAAAAATAAGTCTGTATAGCTTGGTAGCTATTGATAGGCCTGAATAATGTACATTGTACAATGATACATTTTCGATACCGAATTAATAACTATACTATGTAAATACGGAAGTAGACCGTGAAAATCGTGTAACATTTTTTCCAAAATCTACACGTTTGGAAGGCAACTTTGACAATGTTTATTATTATTTTTCTGGTAATAGTATTTTTAGAACGAAGAGATCGAAGTTTGAAATTAATCAAATCGGAGTGAGAGGATAATGTCTACAGTTGTATTATAAATATATACGGTTATAATGTATACTATTTGTATAAACAGTACATAATATTCATATTATAATATTCGATGTATAAATATCAAGCGATAAAATATAATTCGTCGCTAGATATAAGTAAAAGTACAGCACTTCACTGAAGAGTCAAAACTCATTGACAGTCGAGCAGATCATTAAAATTACACGATGCCGCGGCCGTCACGATAATATGATAAATATTTTATAATGCGATGACTGTGTCAGCCGATACGTCTTAATCATCAGTGTATATATACATCCTGGCGTTTGCATTATTTGACCACACACATTTTTAACGTCAAAAGTCTTTAAATCGGTGCGATGGCATCGTGACTGGGACTTTTGATGAACATGACACAATATTATTGGCATTTCCGCCATATCAACGAATGTCCCGGAGCGGTTTTACGGTTTCCACTAGCCCTCGGATAAATTAATGACGTGTAATATCGATCCGTCAAACGTGCGTGCATTGTGAACACAAGCACGCTCGTTTATCTATCAATCACGGAATGCCTACCATTGTTATACACCACAGATATGTATTATAATTATTGCCACGCGCAACAATGTGAGACCGAATTTCACGCAAAATCCTGTCCGAACACAAGGCATTATAATAGTATTAGGGTATGAGTGGGTGACTTTACGCACGCCGATACGTGTAGATCGGAAGCCATTACGCTGCTATGTAATATCCGATTCGAATAAATTGGACGGCCGACCGATTTCGCTCGAATAATATCAAAACGTATATTATAGTAGTGCTTTTGGTCCGCATCGTTATAATTAGCTAGTGTTATAATAGAATATATACATGTATATTTTAGTAGAAAAAATAAACATAAAACCCGTTAACCACGTACACATAGATACATTTATTCAAAAATCGTTTAAAATCACTCTATTCATTCGATGACCTACTTGGGTATACAATTTTATTACACAATATGTATTTTTTTTTCGCATTGAACTTTAAGCCCGGCAACTATGGCTGTTTTTGTTGTTTTTGTAGTGGGGGGAAACAGTTGGGATGGTTGGTTGAAACACGCTTTTAGGTTAAGTTGGGCACCCGTAGGTTTCTGCCATGCCCGGGTGGGGAATTGCGGCATCTTTCTTCGGATACCGTGACTTGCCCGAAGAAAAATGTCACCCGTGGTTGAGTTCGAACCGGCGTCGGTGCGCGTCACAACCGACGCCTTGGTCCGCTCGGCCACTCCGTCCTACAATAGAGTTTTATAATTATTATAAGTAACAACCATAGTTGTTCACACATGAGCTCATGTATATAATGCACCTACCGTTTGTCACTCGACAATAATATGATATTATATATTATAAGATACTAGGGCTGTGTCTTCAGTGACTGACGAATGATAACGACAAATTTTAGTTGTTTGCTTTGTGATATTATTTTATCGTGATTATTAATTTCGAAAACGATTATAATATTATTATCACTGAGGATGTCCGGGGGGTTTCTGAGGGATTGATGTGCACCGACGAGGAAAATAGATCATTCCCTTGAGATGTCAAAGATACGGTTTTAGATCTGATAATAATCTGCAATGTTATCGGTACAAGTTGAGATTACAAATTAATCTGGTAATCGATTTTCACCTCCAATGCCGCATTAATCTATACTCGCATAATCAGGAAATTTGATTTCCTCAAACTATTAAACGTGACGTGTTGTTTGCGATGAACAAACATAGAGCTATAGGTTATTAAAAAAAAAAACTTCAAAGACAATGAAATATCGTCGAAATAAACGAGCTTTCGGAATGGGTTTCGCTCGAAATACAGATTACGGTTTGTTAAAAAATAATAATACATACCTACCCTATATTATATATATATATACCTTTTCTGTTATATTAAACGAGAATAAACTATAGGACAAAGCATTAACTAGTTTTGATCGTATAATATTATAATTATTATCCGAATCCAAATCGAAAAAAAACTAAGTACAGCGTCACAGCATGCAGCAAATATAGTTTTCGTTTGAACCTCACTCGCGTAAAAATAAATCGAAAAGCCATTAGGAAATGGGTGCGCGGGTTTAAATCGATAAAGCGCATCTATGTGTATAATAATAGTATAATTTATATTAGACACGCTCGCGATGGCCGTATTATGCGATTGCAAAATGGAAAACGAGATAAAAACTAAATTAACATCGGTGCATCAAAAAAAAAGTGGTAGGTATTTTGCTCGCATATATTACTGCAGCGATATATCTGTTGGAATGGCTATGGTTCGTGCAACACGAACGACGAGACTTTTTTTTATCCGAAAAAACGCAAAAAAATGCTTAATATTATACTGCTATAACGCGCAGCTACGTACGCGGTGTTCCCGATTTGTTCGAAAAACGTTCCGAAATGTTGATCCACATAATAATTAATAATGAATAATAATATGCTGGTTCACATACCCCATTGTGTCCTATATTTCTGTACAATATTGACTCATATATATATATATTAATATATGGTTAAAATATTATTCTTTACACATACCTATTTCAGATTATATAATATTATTTTATGTATGTTTGCTGGTCGATCGACGCATTTATACAACTTTCATGCCTAAAACCAATTTATTTGAATGATTCTTATCTATTATATAGAAATTGACGTTACAAAATATATTATTGTGTAGCTTACGCCCGCCGACAGGTGACGGTGAGAGGAAATGATGATGTGTGGTTGAAATATGTAAAATTGTTGACTTAAAATTGTATTTTACTGGTTATTGTTGTTCACAATGATGTTCAACTCAGATAACAATGTAAAATGCGAACGTAGAATATTCAGATCGGCAAAGGAAGAAAATGTATTATAATTACTCGAATATTTTCCAAGTTCTAAAAGAATGCTATAGATTGAAATATTCTAAGTATAAATTATTACCTTTGAAGAATGGCCTGACGTGGAGGTGCTTTTATTAGCTATGTGAAAATATCACGTCTGAGAAAGCCGTTTGGGGATCTCTATATAGTCAGTTCATCCTTCCTCTCTACTTGTTCCTTACGACTAGTGCCGTCAATTTCACGGTCCATGTGGTCGATCTTCGAATTAGCTAGGTTTACCTATATTCATATTGAATGTGTGAGTATGTGCCCATGACTTTTCAGATGTGCCGTTGGATAGAAGATTCTATGACCGATGCGGGAATTCGCTAACCGTGTAGTCTTGTCATAGTGCGAAGTTAAATCATTGAAATCTACCGAGCCTGTGGACCATAGTAGCCCTAGCAGTAACCCCAGTGGCCCTTCTGCCATATGTGGTCTATGCTACATGTTGCAAACGTTAAAAATAACTTTTGCTTTCTCGGGGTCTCGTCGTAACTCTGAGATTACCCTGACTATATTGTGTATGGCGTAATGATATATTATATATTATAATTTTATTGTATATAGTGGCAGAGTAGGCTCCATACGAAGCAATTGCAACGGATTGTATATTATATTTTACACGCAATATCATAAATATTTTTTATCTTTTGTCTTTTATTTACTAGGTATTGTTGTTGAAATCATGTAAACATGACATGTAATATCAGTGTAATAGCTGCATTGGCGTAACATCAAAATTTGGGCTAGGGTGCGAAGTTTTCACAGCCTCCTTATCTCGAAAAATATTCTAGATTTTTTATCATCCTGAAATTATTTTTTTAATATTAATACATATTTTATTATATACCTTTTAACTACTGTTCGCTGGTGTATGGAGGTAGTACTCATTGCAAGTTAGTAGATGTTGACTTAGGAAAAGCCTTAAGAATAGTCACGGGCGCCGTAAAATCCATACAAACACCAATCTGCCAACCCACCTACGTAGACAAGACGTTATGTTGCAGATAGTAGAAAACTCTCAAAAAAACACTATCCTGCCAATTCATGAATATGGAATTGAGAAACATCGACTCATATCACGACACCCGTTTTTTAAAAAGTCTGGCTTCCACAAATGCATTAAGACTCCTTCAGAAAGGTGTGTGGAAAGACGAATGGGAAAATAACCTATCAAAAAATGGGAATCTACTATTCTAGTGAGGACTGAGGAATGTATATATATAACCAAACCTGGGTTAGAACTACCACGAAAACTATGGAATAGGCTAAACCGAATACGAACCGACCAAGGCCACTATTACCGATTCGTCCCATTTTGCCGACAAAAAAAACCAGTTATACTGAGTGATTCTTTTATCAAACACTCATTATTTCAAATGTGTAAATTTTTTTGAAAATATTTTTTTTCATATTTTCAAGTCGCTTATAAAACAACGTTTTTCTTAAAAAAATATATTTTTAAATATTTTTTATCCTTATAATTTTTAAGTTTTTTACTTTTTTGAATGACAACATAGGATTTTAATTTTATGTTCCAGAGCAGAATATTTTCTTAGTATTTTGA
>NC_042494.1:50978009-50982073 GCF_005508785.2 Acyrthosiphon pisum | reverse complement strand
TATGCTACGTCACGTGCTTACCGAAGGACCTTACCGTCAAAAAAGTTACGATCATACCTTGTTTTTATATCATGGTTGCATACACATGAGTAGTTGATCATACAATAAAATAGTATGTTAAAAATTTGATTATTTAATATATAAGAACACTTTCCAATTTTTTAATGCGTCTATAATATTAATGTTTAATATTTATTCAAGTAACTATACAAATCAAAATGCAAACGTATTTTTTTTTTGTTAAATTAGTATTTTTGATTATTACACTTATATATCAAAGTAAATGTTTTTAAGTAAAATTTGAAATCGGTGGGCCCTTCTTTTGAGTAAGCCCAGTGCAATTGTCTTATTTGTCCTTACATATAAATATGGCACTGAGTATACCTGTACTATGTAGGGCGTATGTACCTCGTACCTAGACGGCTAGAAAACATATTCACAAGTTAAGTTTACACCAGCGTGTTGACGCGTTTATTAATAATAATATAAAATAAATACCAAATAAATAACAGAAGATAAACGTTTATTCGTGCAAATTTACAAAATATAGATTATTTGGTTATACATTATACATTATACATATTTATACATTATACAGGGTTTTCTCCGCATTTTTGTGTTCGGTCGAACTCGTATATAATGTATAAATGTTTAATGTATAATGTATAATTTATTAATGTATAATGTATAAATGTTTAATGTACCGGGTGATTCTTTTATCAAACAACACTCATTATTTCAAAAAGTGTAAGTTTTTTTGAAAATATTTTTTTACATGCTTTCAAGTCGCTTACAAAACAACGTTTTTCTTAAAAAATTATATTTTTAAATATTTTTTATCCTTATAATTTTTTAAGTTTTTTACTTTTTTGAATGACAACATAGGGTTTTAATTTTTTATTCCAAAGCAGAATATTTTTCTTAATATTTTGATACATGAAAATCGATTTTGGGACGAGTAGTTTATGAGTTATAAATATTCAAAGTTTAGATGAGCGGAGTGGAGTGGTACGGAGTTACCCCGCGAAATGTTTGTCCACTTCTCCGCTCATCTAAACTTTGAATATTTATAACTCATAAACTACTTGCCTTTGGGATTTTTATGTTTCAAAATACTAAGAGAAATATTCTGCTCTGGAACATAAAATTAAAACCCTATGTTGTCATTCAAAAAAGTAAAAAACTTAAAAAATTATAAGGATAAAAAATATTTAAAAAAATATTTTTTATATGGATTAATAAAAAATCCCATTTTGCCGAAAAATCCCATGGTTTTACTCATCAGAGCTTGTATGGGTAGGCACTATACCCCCTTAATGTAGGATTGAACTCTTAAAAAATTCTTACATGCAAACTCGGCATCTGGGATTTAAATTAAGTGGTGACTAAGAAACAACCCGGAGTGTAATTATGGAGCCAAACTGCCAAACTACAAACAATGAATCACATTGTTAGTGAATGTAAGAAGAGGAAATTCAACGGCACATTAATATATTATGACGACCAAGACAAATAATCACCACGACGTTACCATTATAATTTTAATTTTAGTATTAATTTAGTTTATATTCTATAAGACATTTATCTATACCGGGTGATTCTTTAATTATTGAACACTCATTATTTTAAAAAGTGTACATTTAATTGAAAATATTTTTTTACATAGTTTCAAGTCGCTTAAAAAACAACGTTTTTCTTAAAAAATTATATTTTTCAATATTTTGTATCCTTATAATTTTTTAAGTTTTTTATTTTTTTGAATGACAACATTGGGTTTTAATTTTATATTCCAAAGCAGAATATTTTTCTTAGTATTTTGATACATGAAAATCGAATTTCGAGTGAGTAGTTAATGAGTTATAAATATTTAAAGTTTAGATGAGCGGAGTGGAGTGGTAGGGGGTTACCCCGCGAAATGTTTGTCCACTTCTCCGCTCATTTAAACTTTTAATATTTATAACTCATAAACTACTCACCCGAAATTTGATTTTCATGTATCAATAAATACTAAGAAAAATACTATTTTGGGCGTATTCATGGCGTTTCATATAAAATACTAAATCTAATAATAGCACCCTAATAGTGTAGTGGTTATTAGTATTACAGATTATAGTATTTTGAGTGGAACCGCTAAAAGTTCATAAAAGTACACTATCAAGTTTTTATTTAAATTTTTAATTTCCAGTAATTATAAATGCCACGTACTTGAAAAATATTATTCACACTCGTTGCTACAATAGTTCATAAAATTAAAATTAAATTAAATTACGTTTTTGGTCATTAAAATAAAATTAACAGTGTATTATTATTAGAAGAAAAACATACTTTGGGCCCAAGTGCGGCCACACCCTCTGATTCCACTTGGTTGCGCCACGTCTGAATAGCTAAGAGCTTTACTCCATATCGCTTGTGTGTCTACTACACCAACTTATAATTTGTGTATACCTAACATCATACTATGAATTATAGGGTCATGATTTTTACAACTTCGAAGAACTTAATTATTTTATCAAGTCGCTGTAGTCAAACATTACTGTACCGACTGCAGCAGTATACCGACCTACTACGTCCCATGATATTTTCAAGCAAAACATACACCTCCTATAATTTAGCTTTGAATTCAGTTGTTATTTGATTTCTGTATAGTATTATGGTTATGTTTATTATAACTATTATACATTCATGTTTATCTATTAGTGTCTAAGATAAAAATGTATACTTACGTACATTATTACTATTTTACTTCGCCAAAGAGGTTTTTACCCGTTTATCATAAATAAATACAACGTCGTACCAACAACTATGCACTACACTATTTAATTTTGACCCGGAGCACATACATTATTCCTGTGTGCGCATAATGATATGTATAGTGTTATTATATTTACTGAGCATCGAAAACAGTGCACGCGCCTGGAGGTTTAATAACGCTTTTCACCGAAACGCGGCGCAATCTCCGGAAGCAAACTTCGGGTGAGCACCCATTTCCCACCCCTCCGCACGAGCGTCAGGAGACGTGTCGATTGTTTCAACGGTTCCACACACAACCCTTGCCGAAAACACAAAGTGCTGATACTCAAGCGCGATGCCTCCGGGCACAACTACTAACTATTGACTTCTGAACATGAGGTACCTGCAGGTACCCACGTAATATGTACTTAAGTATTATACCTACCCGTACAGGCGAACAAATTTAGTGATGGACCCTCTCGCTGCGGTTCGATATAATATTATAATATTCGATTTTACGTAACGTGCACATAAAATAAACATAAAGGTATTGTGGCTTATAATATTTTATCGTACAGCGTTATAGGCGTGCAGGTTTTAACATTGAAACGTTAGGAGGTATTCATTTGACATGTATTTTATTTTTATATAAGACGAAAACAAATATATTTTGTGAAGATGGCAGGCAATTATTATGCTCGTGCATCATAGATTGCGCAGTGAGATACTTAGACTGCAATCGATTCAACCTTTTCGTAGATTTACAGGTTCAATTTCGATATTTCGCTTTACTTATGTTGGTGCTACTACTATAAATACTACTACTATGTAGTTATTTACTATTTTTTTTTTATCCTCAATCGTCGACCCGGTGGAGAGGTCTTTGCTTTCCTGTCGGGCCGCCACTACAACTACTACTACTACTACTACTACCTACTTATAATAATAATAATCTTTACTACGGAAGTTATTCCGATTAACATAATTTATTATAAATTAGTTTAATTTAGTGTACGCGTGGAAAGTTAAGTTCAAATAAGTAATCAAAGTTATTAAACAAAAATTAAATATTTAGGTTCATATAATCCTATCGCTGAGAAAAGCGTATATATTTTGATCATAATATCTAAAACCTATCTTATGAAAAGTGATTAAATAAGACAAACGCGAAGCGAGCATATAATATTATACCTTATCTTTGTATTCTTCATTGATAATAATTATTTATAGCGCTACACAAATATCTATAATAAATACTTACATTTTGTCAGTCCTCAACGGTATGATAAATATGTAAGTAGGTATACAGTTTATAATTCGGAAAAAATGTTTAT
>NC_042494.1:50966917-50977909 GCF_005508785.2 Acyrthosiphon pisum | reverse complement strand
ATATTGTATATAATTGTATATTACACTTTTTATTTGTTATATACTTTATACTTTTTACGTATACCTACATGCGCTTTTTTTTTTTTTGTAGCTTACGATGTACGCAACTAAAGTTTATGCATAAGGATAAATGACAAGGGTGAATCATGAGTCGGGACGATTTGACATATTATTTAGTGTATATTTAGTACGTGTACTAGGTATATATATAAAAGGGTACTATAGGGCAGATTTATTTAGCTAGTCTCGATTTACCCATCAAAAACACCTGGTTGGGAACTATAAAATATTTTAGAGTCAAATTAATACCAAATGAATACTAGAAGATTTTGTAGTTTATGATTATTACATTTGATAACACTTAGTTATACTGAGTACAATTTAATGAATATTGAAATAAAATGTTGTTGGCAAAATGTGATGGTCATAGCAACAACGTATGGTGTGATTTTGTATCAATTATACCTATTACTTGTTAGTTATCATAAAGTTCCACTCATCGCTAATATCATGCATTCGTCGTCGGAAATAATATGACGTTCTAACATTTGGTACTGCTTAATATTATAGAATTAAGTATATATCTACTATCTAGTAAATGTTATACAAAGTGCGAGTGCGTATATTACAATACATGTATATAGAGTACAACGTGTTGAACTCGTGTTACGGCAATCTCTCGAGTGGTGGCAGTAGTTGTGGCAACAGGTGGGGGGCTCATCCGGGGAATGAAAACGACATGGTAAAAGGAAATAGGGTCGATTCGCATGAGACGTTGGTAAAACAATAACACGATAGACGTTTTCCGATCGCGTGTGTACATTATTGTAGTGTTATATAGTGGTATACTGGTATATATACCTATATATATATAATATACACTTATTTTATTTGCGCTGTATATAATATACGCTCCACAAGTGTCTAAAGGTATAATAATATATAATATATTTAATAGTATAGGTCCCGCGGGATAGGAAGCCGTTTTCGAAATGTGTCGTTTCATTCGACCGTTTCCGTTTGCTCGCACCCCTCACAGACCCTCCCGCCACGACCTTATAACACGAATATATAATATAATATCTATATATACTTGGTTATATATTTATATATTATATCAATATATTATGACTTCCCTAAAGTCGCCTACGTGCACTTCTGAATATTTTTTTTTTTATTAATATCACGCAACTGCACATCATGAACTATCATCGTTTAAGATAGACCCACCCACACCGTCTTCAGATCGTTCGCTTAGGCCGCGATTTGTTCTCAATACCTACAAACACTCGCTATAATATGTATTAAGCTACAACGCCAGTTTTGTAGTAAATAACATTAATTGTACAGTGGTTGGTATGATATTGTACTAATTATATTAGTTACCATTCGTAAAAAGGTAGGTACGTCTAAGATGAGTATGGTATGCGCCGGGTAAGTGAAACGTTATCCATATCTGCAGATCTTATATCACCGGCTGTGGAATGAGGAAAACTGGATTTGACGATGTTTGAGTTTTGGCCGTGTTCTATTATAATATTCAATGATAACAATACATTTTTTTATTTAAAACTGACTTTTTTTACTTTTAAAATCTATTGCTCAATAATGCTCAATAAATAAATTAATGATAAATATAACTTATTATTTCAAGTTCAGACGTGGAGTAATAAAATATTTAAATGTAATTTATTATTGGGTACATAATAATATAATGTCTATAATAATATGTACAAACATTACACACAATGACGATTATGTTAGCTGGACATTTTTTTTATGTTATACTCCAAGTTGAGAATAACTATATTTTATAATAATTATAATATTTACGTTATAAAACAAACCACGATCAATAAATTATTATTATGATCCCGTATTCTACGTTTTTGAAATGTTAAAAATTTAAATATTATTAGAAAATGTAAAATATTTATTAAAAAGTAATGGTTTAGTACAGACAAAACCAATTTCAATAAAATATAAATGTTAGGTTATAATCGCGTAGATATTAGCTTAAAATAAATTATGGTTAAAACTAGAATAAAAAATCCGTTTTTTTTTTTATTGTTTCAAAACATTAAGTCATAATTTATTATAAACTCATAAGTCATAACTATAAAACAGACAACCACAATTAATCGTCACATTTCTGATGGTGCATACAATATTTTGAAAATATAAAATATGATCAGTGCAAATACATTTTGAATATTATATTGTATTATAGTGACTCACTATAATTTACTTGAATAAAAGTTTTATAACTCGCATATTCTATTTAATTAAGTAGATTTTAGTTATTGCTGCAGAGGTTAAAGAAATACAAAACTTAAATGCACTAACACTACTATTATAATGCACACGTTTAAACGGAATTGTGGAACGCAATTTACTTGACAAATGGCACAAGATAATAATTGTTTTATTTGCAAGAAAATAAATTAAATGGCTCGGCTTAAGTACACAAACAAATTATTACTTATAAACCCATTAAACGAGTCAGTTAGCCGAGTCTCACACAAACACATAAACGGCCATCGTACATATTATGTATTATGTCTACGTATTTGTATGGCTAATTATTATAATATTATATACATTACCACATTGGTATAATATGTGTACCTATATAATATATTATATTAATAAAATCCTGTCCTAGAATTAGATCGAATCGTATAATTCTTATCATTGTATTATGTGCACCTAATTTATATATTATTATGTTATACTTTTGTTATTTAAGATTAAAACAATTATTTTTACACGAATATAGGTAGTTGAAGTATAGAAATACAATAACTTTAATGAAACACGTTACTGAAAGAAATTCGAAATTTTTTTTAAAAAATGTTTGAATAAGTTTCAATTTCTTTAATTTTAAATTTTGTCTAAACATTTTTAACATACATTTAATGTATTTAATGTTCACCAGACAAGGTTTCTTTGTAAGCATTTAAAGTAGGCACGATTACCACAGTACATATTATGCTAGCTTCCATAATATACGAATATTTGAATTCCAAAATTATTCAGATTTATGTGTTTTATTTCGTACAAATATTTTGTACACCCTCTCAACCACGAGTATCTAAAGTTCAATAAAATACAAGAAACGCCACCACATTTTGTTGAAGTATTCCAGTCATCTTAACATTAAATGACAGTAAATCATTATGCCAACGGCACTACTAAATATCGTTGTAGTTGACCAATAGTAATTTCAACCACGCTACAAAACACACTTGAGGCTTTCAAAATTTTAAGTATCATAATATAACTTGTACCTACACTGTCATCGTGATCACTGTGATTGTTTACAACTATTATTTTGTATTTGGTCGGCAAACATATCTGGTTGCATAATATTATAACTACTGCTGAAGATAAATAGTTTTATAATATAATATATTATTGTACAATTATTACAACGATCGAACAAATCGTTTGACTGACTGAAATACAATTCGAGTGTTAGGCACCTACCGCATTAGGAAAATAATTAATATCAATAAATGGCTGACGGGTCAGTATAAATTGTACATTAAATTATCTATATAATACTCCTATCCGGAGTACCCGATTTGTGCGACAATTATTGCTCAACTTGCTCGATCAATAATTGTTTGCATAATATATATTTAATGTGTTTTGTACCACGGCGGTAGTCGTTGACACGAAATCACAGAAACGAATATTAACAACAAATTGGACCATCGCGAAAATAAAATATAACAACGTAGTTCGGCCGCGGATTTATTATCTCGGACATCGCATGTTCGCATCTTGAGAAAATAAATAACAAACGTTCGCAAACAAGAAGAAGATAAAAAATATCGTTATTTTTTTAGTTTGGTTATAAATTATTATTATTATTATTATATTGTACTTATCGAAATATGTGATTGAAACCGAACAAATTATTGTAATATCATCATTGTTCTGTAATGATCTCGGCCGCAGTGCAGTAGGGTTATTATTGTAATCATTGTTCTCGACGTTACAATATTATAATTTAATAATATTATGACGATATTATAGTAAAATCGTTATGGGGTATCAAACTTTTTTTTTTTTTTTTAGTAACAATAAAGTATTTTCCGCGTTGCTACTTGCTAGTCATTGTGATCGGTTTCTCTAGTTTCATTTTATATTATATTTTTTTTTCGTATTCAGCGCTACTCGTGCCCCGAGAGAATATTATTTATGATTATTTTATACAATCCAACTGTAATTATTATTATTATTATTTTATTTAACATTGCCTCCATTTCTGCATGCATTTCGTTTGATCAGTTGGTACTTTCAGAATTCTTGAATTATTTTACTCGTTCTAACTTGATATTTTACCGTTTACAAACGAGTGTAACCCAACTGTATAATAAAGGGTATCCATTATATAGTTTATTTATATTCTATACAAATAATATATTTTGAAAAAAAAGAGTAACCTTTTTAAATCTCTTGCAGATGCTATACAAATGCGTGGTTATGGTTTTATTATTAGAATATAAGAAATACAACAACTACTAAAGTCGAATTCTGTATTCTATATTCGTACTAAACTTTAAGTCGGGTCCATTCACACGATCACCCCATTTTGGAAATTTTCATTCCCGTTCAACCGTTCGTGCACAACTATAACAATTGTTGGACTTATCCTCAAATCATTTTAAAAAAATATAAAATATTTATACAACCATGTATACTTAACGTGGTGTAAATAAAAACGTATATTACAAATTATAATTTATAACACACCTACCTACTCAATGCATTCGTTTAATTGGCCGACAAACAAATAGTGTACAATATCTAATACTGTAAGATTTGCGGTTTTTTAAACGTGGTATTTGTTTTAATGTATATTTCCCTATATAATGGCTATCGGACCCGACATCAAACGAATGCAAGTATACAGATATCCCTTGTTTATAATAGTATAGTTCGTTTCTTGTGTATCAAAGTAACGGAAGTTATAAAATATTGATGTATAATATACTGTTTGAACGTGTTTTATATCATACCCAATCGGTTCCTGTACACAAACGATATATTATATTTCCCCACTGTATATTTCACTGTTACCCTACTGCATATTTCACGAAAAGTAAACAAAATATTTCAATAATAATGATGTATGAGTTATAATACGTACAACACAACTCACAACTATATATTATTATAATTATTATTGAACAATTATTGAACAATTTTAATTCTGTCAAATGTAAAAAAATTAAAAATGAATCTGTTAAATTTTATTAAACATTAAACGCTCTAGTGTATCTATTATTTTATATAGGTACCTACCAAAACGACTTACAGTTATAGACAAAATAATATTATAAACACTTATATAATATAATCCTTAAATTAATTTAAGTTAAAATAATAATTAACAAACCTATACCTACCTACCAATAACAAATATTATTATAATATTATCTACTTACTAATTTATTAAATACTATGATAAAAATATATAGTTTTTAAAATATTTTATCCAAAATAATAAACTGCGTTATAGCACAATGAGTTTTGGTTTTAATGAAAATCATTTTAAATGAAATTTCTTTTTGAATAGTGGATGACGCGTACTTGTCAAAATTATACAATAATCGAAATCTAAGACTAGAATATTAACAACTATAATTATAATATTATTATGTAGGTGCATATTAATAAAGATCTTGGTCGAAATGCTCTAAATGCTCTAAATGTCTACTATAGGGTGCACATTATTGTGCTTAACAAAAATTATGAATAACAAGTGAACGATATTTAAAAATGAATTATAATTTTCAAGAAAACATAATATTCATTTTTTTTTTTTTTTTACAGGATTAGTTACGTCTTGTACATAATTAATTATTAATTATGTATATTTTCAACAACTGTTTAATCATGAGTCATGATGCCACAAAGCAATTTATGATATTATTCTAACAAACGAAATTATTAATTTATCTGTCTCGCTGACGATAAAAATATATCGAACCACCAACCCTGATTTCTCAGTCAGTTCGAAAAGTAAAATAAAAGTATAAAATATTAACGACGTGCAATCGTTATAATATTTATGTAAAGGATTTATTTTTTATATATATTATTATTAATTCGTAAACACGTTATTATAATATGAGTATCGACTTGCCTGACTGGAAATTTATTCCGTAGGTTCACTACAATTATATTATATTATGCGCACTGTCGAATACTTGCAGGTTTACGTTTATCACAATTTTCGAGTTTCCCATTACACGCTTTAGCGTCGTTGATGAATTTCAGGGTGTGTAGCAGCTGGGTGGCCAGCTTCCGGGGTTTTTGGATCAGATTTTCTCCCGTAAAGGCTAATGCACATATTTTAGAACGAATAGCCTGCAGTTATTGCAAAATTTAATTCAGTAGAAAAAAATGCATTTGTACAGTGTAAAAGACGTCATATAGAAAACGATTCTAATGAAATAATATTTCACATGCGAAACATAAAATAACAAACTATATAATAATATAGTATATATGATATAGAATTTAATCTACTGTATCGTATTTTCGATATTTGTTTTAAATACGTCCAATACATTATAGTAAATTTATAATTATAACCACAAGCGATTTCAATACTAATTGAAATTCATGGTAGGTACCAATTTGTTTAATAATGGTTGATATTGTTTACTTAACGAAATGATTGAACAAAATCCCATGTAATTATAATTGATAAACATTTGGATTTGAAATATTCGATTTGTCGTTATTTGCGGTTAAGTAAGTATAACTAATCAATAAACACAATACAGCACACTATATTCACCAAATAGCATATAACCCCAATACAAACTCAATAAAAATATAATTAAATACCAATTGGATTCAACAGAAGAAGACAAAAAATCAATCATTGTATTACTAACTACTAAGTATAAATAGAATACGACCAAAACGTACGCGCGAATGTACACTGTTGCAGATATATTTAATAATTATTAAAAAGAAAGTCTCGTCCGTAAATAAACAATATATTTAGCTTAATAACAAAATGGATTTCATTATATAGTTTCGGGTTCATAAATAGTTTAATGGTCCAATAAAATATAAACTTTTAATTTAGATAATGTATAAACTCTTTGTAGATGAGGAGTTTACTAAAGGCATTTCGCAATAAAAACAATCGACTTGTTAGAACAGTTTGACCCCTATTAATTGATCTAGTGATTTCCAAACATAATATAATATGTGAGACCGGGTACTATGGTATATTTTTCATCTGGGGATGAGGCTATGAGCTATTGTAATAGCTAATATTGTATATTATAATATTTATGATTTTTTTCCGATCGACCAGCCGACCAAAAAAGTTCAAACAAACACACAAATACTGAAATACGTACCTAGTATCATATGGAACATTTTAATAAAAATGTGTTTTCCCCAATATTTGGGAAAGAGTAAGTTTCACAAACAGGCGGGCACTATACACAAGATAATACATTCGGAGCAAACACAATTATAGAATAATAAACGCGCGTGTCGGTGGACATAATGCACACGAGGGGTATTCAGAAATAAGGGAAGAAAATTGAGAGCTTTTAGACAGGACAATAACTGCATTATTTTCTGCGGTAATAAAATAAATTCATTTTCGGTTCCCAAACACTTTTAAAAGCACTTAAGGAAATCATTCGTGATCGCGCGTGGTACCCCAAATATAATTACGCTATATCGGCACAGCAGGTATATTATAATATGACCTACATACCTATTCCTACATACCTAGCATGAAACGCGCGTCTTTGTGCACTTACCTAGATACATCACACAAGTACCATGGTACACATAATTTATTTTATAAATATTCATCAGCGGAATAGATGTCGTAATACATGCAAGTATTACCGTCATACGCACCGGCATAATCTCAACAATTTGCGAATAAATACATTTATTGAGCGAAAAAAAACTATACAAAGTTGGAAATAATAAATAGAATATTTTTTGATTTATACTTATGGGCTATTATTTATTAGGAATTTATTACCTAATTATTATTCAGAAAAACAGTATTTAGAAAACCATTTACCTATTATACACAATTTACAATAAGTAATAATACATTTATACCGTTACTTTTTATGCTACATAGTAGAAAAACAGTTGGTTAATGCATGTATAGTTGTATGATTAAAAATACAAAAGGGGTAAGCACTTTCATCATTATTTTTATGTACACTATCAAATTATTAAAATATGATACTGCGCATAACTTAATATATGCAAGGTGATTGACCAAGCATGTTAACCTAATTTTTTTTTCATCAATAATACAGTTATTCAAAATCTGATTTTGCAAAATTTTCAAATTGTATTTGAAAAACGGAAGTTTGTATTACCACAGGACACTCCTTAAGTAGAAAAAAATCTCAAGAATTTGAAAATATAGATTTTAAGTAGATATATATTTAAAAATTCCAAAAAATCAGATCTTTAATAACTGCGTTATATTGAAAAAAAAAAGGAAATGAAGCATGTTTGGTAATCACACTGTATACGTATATATGTTCTCATACGAATTGTTATTATCCAAAAAAAAACAGACATTTGCATTCGTTTCCCGACCGACTCAAAATATATTAATGAACATTTAATATGATATACTTTAAAACAATTTAACTCGTGTGCGTGCTTCATAGCATAATTTATACCTCTCTGGCCGTATCGTGAACGAACATTGACATTTGATGGTCATCTGTGGGTTTGACACCATCAACCATAGTTATTTTTCATTTTTCATTTCACGTAAAAATTTATTTTTTGAAAACATTGAAATTTGCATGAATACCTAATGCCAAACGAATGGCTGTAATAATTCCTAACGAGCAAACCGAGAAAAAGTTATTTAGTTTTCGCATGCAATTGTCTATATTTTACTCACACGCGATTTTTGTGTTGGGCTACACAATGGTCATATGCAACTGTAAAACTTTTATTCGAGTATAAAATATGTACACGAATAAAATATTTCATAAAATATATATTCCACATAGTACTATAGTAGGTATATCCATGATATATATTAATGGGTACATTGAACGATGGAGAAATGAGAATAAAGTATCAAACCGTTAACCTTATCACAGCGTGCGGTTATTTAGTAGGTAGTCAAAAGTTAATTATTTAGTTCGACAGCTCTACGCAGAAAAGACATAATATTATTGTATGGAATTTAAATTTCAATCTAAAAAAAAAAAGGTCAGGATTAGTACTTACAGGATAAAAACTGTATTACTTAAGGTGTTTCCATAAAATATCCTGGAATAAGTTTATAATACCTACCTATACGTAACATTAAATGTATACGGCCTGTGAGAAAAAATACAGACATGGTAACAGGATATACACAGATATGCTGGGTGTTGCACACTATATATAGCTATAGCTCATCTCGCTTCAGCCACCTCGGTGCAAGCCAGTGATGTATTATTATTGTTATACACTGGAAAGCAATGATAAATCATCGCATTTGAAAAACGATTCTCAGCGAGACTAGGTATTTACAAATATACAGTGTTTAATGTTTATGCTGCTTATTGTATATAATAAAGCAATCGCATTTATCAAATTTGATATTATACTTTAAATTTGTTTTTCTTAAAATACCTCGAACAAAATATCATCACTATTATTTTTTATTCGGTTTTTACTTTATTGAAAATAATTACAATTTCACAAAATCAATACGTCAAATCTTCATTACAATTTAAAAATTTCTCTATTGGTATTATCATGTTTAAAAAGTCTAAAAAGTATAAATACTTGGACAGTTTTAACAAGTTTCCATATAGTAATTAGATATAAACGACAAAATAATGAAATACTTTTCGTAAAGAACACTATACGTACAAAAGTTTTTTTTTTTAAACAACACATCTTTGTAAAGACAATATAAGTTATTTGAAACTCTGAAACAACGTAATTTTTTTGGCGAAACTCTATACGATAACACGTCAGTAATTATACCTAAATTTAAGTTAGATATTTTAAAAACATAACTAACCCATAAGAAATCGCTTGGGTAAAATTTAATATTTAAAGGACCAAACCGATTAGAACGTAAAAAGTATTTTACGGTCCATCCCAGAGTTTTTACCTATCACCACGTGACGTTCATCGAGATGTCATATCACTTGGATCGTTAAAATGTTCAGTACCTACCAATGGCTAAAATGAATTTAGTGGCATTAAATGTAGGATTGTTGAAGGATTTCAAACTTTCTAGAAATTTTACAACGATATTATTTTATAATAGTTACGAGATGGTTCTAATTAATTAAAAACAGTTAGCAATAAAAAAAAAATGATGATAATTTTCAATTTTTAAACCGTACTTGTACGGACAAATTAGAAAGAAAATATAATAAAAAAAATTTTGTTGTCTCGTAAAATGACTGCGACTTTCAGAACTGCGTATGTATCTATACATATACTGGTTACCTATAATACTTATGTAGGTATTGTTATTGTATTTAATATTTAATAAGTATTATACAAATGCAATCTGCAGATGTCTAAGATATTAATTCCAGCAATTGGAACATTTGGATATATTACTTTATATTACTTTAAACATTTCACTTCTTACATTATTTTTTTCGAGATTTTTACAATGATATTTGATACAATCTAATATCCAGTTCGTTATTATTATTTATGATAATACATTAGATGCAGAAGTTATTATTATTTACATCATTCCTATCGTGAATATTGTTGAAGCCCATGGTCACGATGTTATAATAGTATAATACATTATACTACATTTATGCGTAAATTTGTAATGCGGTGTGTCGTATAGGCGCTAATAGCATTTGAGATTTGGGGGGGGGCTAATAGGGCTAATAGGGCCTTACTTTGATAATATTGAATAACCTTAAAACAAAATGTAGGAAATGTTTGGGAGGGCTATGGAAATTTTTTTTTTTTGGGGGG
>NC_042494.1:50918548-50961820 GCF_005508785.2 Acyrthosiphon pisum | reverse complement strand
CCCCCCTATTTTCACCTATGGGTGTGTGTATGAAAATAGTTAAACTATAGTTACGGTAACGAAATGAGCCGCTTAGTAATTAGAGATAATATTTAGGTATTTTGGTAATCACCAATATTTGAAGGCAATTAATTTCCTGTATCCCCCTGCCGTGACCTATATATTATAGCAGTGTCTTATTTTTATCTATACACCATTTCCGCCACCGTATTACGCATTTTATTTTTACCAATATTAAATCAGAATATTTAATGTAAGCTTTGACGTTCGAAAATCATGTTACAGATTTTAAACTTATACAGATAAAACTGTAAAAGCATTATTTATTCATATTTTTATTTTTATTCAATTAGTTTTTCAAACGACTTTTGATTTTTGAAATTAATTTATCAGACGCGTGACAACAATTATAATAGATCAAAAATAACTTTCTTGATGTTAAGAGAGAAACTCCAGACGTTCAAATACGTTATATACATCGAGTGGATTGGGCGGACGATTGCAGAACGTTCTGTTGTAAACTATTTCTGGAATAAATCAAGTCATCCTCCGGTATTATATTATGACATCTTATTAAGAGAAATGGCAAAAAAATACAAGACGCGAAATCAATAAAATCCCTGTCATGGGACGAACTGCGCATCTTGGTAAATATGTACACGAACTATATTATATTGTACGGAAACGCTTAATTTATTTTATATTGCATTCGTATCATTTGAAGAGCTAATAAAAATACAAAATACTATAGAGTATAGGTAGCGTGAGTACTTACTTCGGATAGTTGATCAATTTTTACCTCGTTTTCAAGAATCTAGATTTCACAATATTAAAGCCATTATGAAATATGAATAATTAGCGTTAGATAGATTTAGATGGATGTATTACCAACTATGTATGTAAAAAAATATATATTTTAGCTTATGGAATCATATCAGGTAAGTTATTTTAGAATAGAAAAGCTTGAGCATGAACGTATTGTAGATAGACTTACAACTATTATCTATGACATTAGGTAGGTATATAATATGTTTTATTTTTCCTTATTTTTGTATTAGCTGTGTTATTGTAGTGTTATTTTAGCATTTATCAATAATTTAGATGACATTAGGAATAAATATGAAATTTAAATTATTATTTATTTTTTTATAGAAAACAAGTTTGTGGATCAACAGTAATATATATTTCTATATTTTATCCTTCATGGAAATAAATGGGAATAATTATTTGACTTAGCTAATATAGTATTTATATCATACACAACTTTAAAATTAATATGTTAAGAACTAAAATACAGCCATTCTTTGTTCAAAAGAAGTCATCAATTGGGTGACCAACGAAAATAAAATTACGATTTTACAGTCGATATTAATTATTGTGTACAATACGATTTTTATTTAAATTGAAAATCAATATTCTTATTGCTTATTTAGGTTCCTCATATTGACCTCATCTGCCTTCACCACCGGTCGTCGAGCATATTATTATAATTTATAATACTGCAAGCCGCATCGGTGAAGGTGCTAACTGCTATAGTATCATACTATATAGCATCATCATAATATAATACCGATTCATCGCATTATTTATTTTTATTATACAGCCGTCTGCCCTGCAATGATGTTCTTTCGTAATTCCATAAAACGACTACGCTTTATACCTATATATCCACACAATACCGGATTATTCTGCGCATTGCCGGTAACATAAAATTATAATATACATTTTTTTCTCCCTTCAGATATCACACATAAATCAACTAGGTATCACGAATTCAGTATTCTATATCGGTAGATACTGCTGCTTTATTATAATAATAATAATATAAAAGTACTTAAGAAATACGGTGGTTATTTACATTAAAATCCATCTGTGTTTTCCACTTTGGATCACTCCGTGTACTGTGATAAAAAGAATATAATATTATTATAGACACGCGGTCTCAATATTCTACAATAATTTTATTATTATTGCAGTGGGAGCCAGGAACTAACCTAACCTAACCGGCTTTAAAGAGTTATTATTCTTTAATATGGTGTATTATAGTAATTCTCTCTAATACGTGTAAATCGAATAGACATTAAATATCGTTTTTCGTCAACACCCGACGGGCGACGACGCTTTGGTCCTAATAAGCATATCGCTTAGCCAGAGGACTAAACCGAGTGCTACCTACAAGGTACAGTTATAATTCAAAGGATTATGCCTGGTTCAGTAATAATGGATAAAATCTAATATCATCGTTTAAATAATTAATATTTGCATGAAATTATTAACTAACCGATTCGCTCAGCTATTCCCCAGTTATGAGGGGATTAACCAGCGGTGCTACGTCGAGAGAGATCAGACGTTTGCGCGCTTGAAACACTATTATTGACGCCGGTTGCGACGATTGAACTTACTGTCGCGATGACTCGCCACCGCGCGTCATCTGTACCCGCTAAATAATGAGGAGGATCACTCGAGTTTATATATATAAAAAAAAAAAAATGTCGAACATAATATTATAATTTAATTATGGGATTGATCCGGTGTGGTTGTACACAACTCACCGTGTTCGATATTCATATATTGTACCGTATCGGGCGGTAACGATTTCGTCCAAACAAAAATGTATTATAAGAGGGCTCCGCGTGCTTGAGATATTATTTTATTATAATAAAATGAAATGTGCGAAAAGAGAAAAATAATAATAAATATTATGACAATTTTTCATTATTTTTTTTTCCAACCGCGGTCGAGATAATAATATAATATAATATAATTATATATTAATTATTATATTATATTATCATGTTATAACAATATTTTAGATTGCAACGTTGATACTATATTATAAATATTAGACTGTACTTGCGTATACGAGATATTATAATCCTACAGCACTATCCACGATACACGGAGTATAACAACAATCTCATATTATACCAAACGCGTTAATTCTCTAAAAACCATCACTTGCGGCTCACGTAACAATAACAATAACGACCGCGAGAAACGTTTCTGGCAGTTATAAGCAGTTATTGTAATAATAATGATGTGAGAATTTTCACGCGAAGCCTTCTTTCGTCTCAGGCCACAAAAGCCTCGGAGACGCAACGCCTTTATGAGTTGTATAATAATATTATTATATCGCCTTCTCGAGAATTTCATATTATTATTGCACACAACCGGGATTTATTTAGGTGTACGAGGAAAACTCATATTCTGCACTCTCGTGTATGCAGACACACACACACACACACACACACACACACTCACACACACCACGACATATTATATTTAAACATAAATATGAATGCGTGAGTGTATGATATGCACGTGCCCGTTTAGTATACCGTGAGTAGTTATAAATTATTTATTCGTACCTGCAGCTTTGTGCACATGTATATAATAATATATTAACTATTATTAGCAAAACGAAAAGGACGAAAAAAACGACTGCGGCAGTTTCGTCGTATTTTCACGATAGTTTATCGCTAGTTTTTCGTTGTAAATATTTTACGACGTAGGTAGGTACCTACTAAGGAGTTTGTGTTAAATAAAAAAAAAAAATTGCACAGGTGTGATCAACGGCTGCGACGAATATTATTCTCTCCGGAGAAAAGTTTCCGATGAAAATATTCGCACCGCTCGCGAAACCAACCTACCATTATATTATATAGGAGGTACCTACGTCAAAGTTTACGAAATTAAAAGTTTTATCTTCGGCGAACATATACCGAGCTGGCGATCGGGTCTGAACTGCCAATACATATAATTATTATTATTATTATTACCTATTATTGGTAAACAATTCACAGCGGATTATACCGTGCTGCAGGCGCGCTAAATATTTTGCAGAAAATATCAGCTTCGGAGACTCTGCGGGATAATTTAATATTTACAAGAATATTATAATAATATGTTTGAACGACGTTTTTCTTAAACTCGGTTATTACGCGATCGTCATATTATTATTATTATTGTCGCAGTTCGTTTGATGCGATATACCTATATACCACTTCGACGTAATAATATACAATACATATATACATAAAACAATACGTACCACGGCGTTTTATTATTATATTTAATTTTGTACAATGCTGCAATGAAAAGCACACGCTCGCCGCAGTATTGAATATTAACTATACAGTCGTCACCATCGTCGGTCGTACCGAAAAGGTACTTCAAAGGCGCGCACGTGTACATAAATTATTATTTCACGGTAAAAGCTAGCTCGTTGTCGTTATAATATTACATTGTCCGCGTAATAATACGTCGCCGGAACCATACCATTAACTACTTCTGCCGGGCCAATATAGTACATCCGTCTATTATACGTACTTTACCTAGACACCTAGATAATAATATTCAAATATTACTTTAAGCCATTACCTACATTGCCAGGCTGATAGAAATCTATCTATACCTATAGATAATAATATTTTAATATTGAGTTACCCACGCAAGTATAACTGGCATTTATCCACCTAGTAAATTTTCAAAAAAAAAAAAATTAATATAGTTCCTATGCTGTTAATAACCATAGCCCATAGGTATACTGTATCCACTAATTAACTATTATAATAACCCGTTCATAAATTAAGAAAATGTAGTGTACTTGATATTGCGTATAAATTAAATAAAAATCAATAGCCATAGTATTGTAATGTTTCTAGTAATCATTATTTTTTATATTTAATATTATTAGCAGTTTCCTCAAATCCCAAAAGTTGTCTACTCCTGAAGATTGAATTTATTCCAAAAAAGAACGTTTATTCGCATTTTACCTCTACAGTCCCAATAAGGCAGTAACAGACGTATTTCGCTGCTTACTTCACCGTCACCAACACTCCGAAGTAGTGACGACGGCCACGCTGCGACGGAGGTATTATGCAGAAAAATAAGACGTAGGTATTAAATTAAATTATGGTCGTGGCCATTATATATGTATATAACGGGTGTGAGTGAGTGAGTAGGTCCATTATCACCCTTTTTTGAGCACTCGCCGGTGTTGTTAACGTCCTTTGCTCTCCTCGAACGCGTCCATTAGCTTTCGAAACCGACCATCCACCCACCAGCCCGTCGTCGGGTGTATAATATGGTATATAGGTGTAGTCTGGGTCTATACTCACCCATACCGTCGGAAAGTCTCATTAGACGACATTTTTTCCCGGTCGAAAAAAAAAAATACTGAAATAAAATAAAATTACATCCACCTCTCGGCTCACTCCTGGCACGATTGCTGACTTTGCAATTTCGCTACACGCGTTCCATATAAATATATAAGCCTATATAATATATATATTATATTCACACGCCGCACACCCGTTTCTTCTTGCAGCTTCTGCACCGTCCCGAAAACCTGCTGTCATCAATCACGTGTTTTAAACATCGACATAATTCACTCTTCGCGATATAGAGAGAGAGAGAGATAGAGTGAGAGGGAATACTGAACCATTTGACTAGCACGCACCATCTGTCTTTCTCGTACGATTTTTTTTCACTCTCCTTTTCTTTTCCGGTTTTTTTTCCTTTCCTCATTTTTCGTCCATTTGACACGTAATCCTTGTTTCGCGTATACATTTTATAATAATTGCATCCTACGCACACGTCCAGTAAAAAACTTAATTATTACTAAAGTACATAACCATTGATATAATAATTATATACCTATCACAGTGTTACCTATATAAACACTGAGTATCTTGGTGGTGATCAGCTGCTGCGTGAAACTTACTCATCATCCTTCCTACAATATAGCAAACTAATTAATTTACCATTTACTTATACGTAACGCGTTTATTTAAGTACTATATCAAATTATATTACACAATGCTTTTTTTTTTAAATCTGTCACTCGTTGGCCGTTGCTGTCTTATTTTATATCCGCCTAGATTTTACTATTTTTTACGATTTACAATCACGCCGTCGACGTGTAACATGCTATCTACCGTGAAAAGTTACCTGTCCACCAAAAAATTGTACATGTTATACCATTTTTTACATGCCTATCTACTTATTAATTAACTAAAATGTACTTCAATATATAGCTTATGGATAATAATCATCATTGTCAATTTTGTTTTAATACATCATATTATATTGTTATGCTGTGTTTACGTCATCCTGGAAAACATCAAATAAATTGTCGTATTTTGTTTTAATGGACCGCCACCATTCATCTTTTAGTTGGTGGTCTAACAAATATGATACTTAACACAGTGAGGTGGAAGCGGACACAACACAGACTAAAATAATTTAATATCTAAAAGTGAGTTATTGTGGGTCATGGTGGATATTTACCGGTAATTTATGAGATACTTAGCGGTATAAATGTTTAATAGTTTTTATAGTATTGTATGACCATTATATTGTTATAATATGTTGTTTAACTTAATAACCCAAGTCACAGATACTTTCCTGTAATAAAATAAAATAAAAATTTAACCTAACCTAACTTTTTCTTTCATACATAAGAGTAGGTATACGATATTTTCCGGTAGGTAGCATACTACACGAACACGGACGTTATAATATCATAATATAATAAAATTCCATTGGCGAAAATCGCAAAGGGGCTAAGAGGGCTTAGCTCCTCAAAAAATATACAGTTTTTTAGTTGTGTGGGATCGAAGCCCCCCCTCCACTCACATTAGTGTTAAAAATGTTAAACCCCCAGAAATGTTAATGAATTTGTTGCTATGTATAGTTCCCAAATCCCAAAGGTGGGCATTAACTGGTTAAAGTTAATTTTTTTTTAACTAGTTAGCTTATTTTCTAATCAACTAATAAACTTAACTAATTTAATTTATAGTTGAAATAACTTAGCTTTTCTCAATTGATTTTAAAAAAATCCATCAAGTTAAAAACATTTTGAAATTTTTCGTTTATACGTAAATATTACTATATCAGTATAAAATAAAAATATTTCAATACAAAAACACAAACATTTCTGTTCTTTATCTTGATAACATCATTTTGTGGATATATATATATATTTTATTAAGTTGTAAATGATATATTATGCGAGTTGCAATCATAAATGTTTTTAATAAAATTAATAATTTTAAATTACAAATTGACAATTGTTATGTTTTAATGTAATATAACTTATAATATATAATATGAAGGTCATCTTAACGTTTTATGACATTCAATTTATATACGATATAAAAAATATATTTGTTAAATTATTAATATGAGATGAGTATAATTTAAATTAGTAAATAATAAAAAGTTAAAGTTAAAGGGTATACAGTGTACATTATAAAAAAAGTTCAATAACATTTTTTTTATAATTTATAAATTAGAAACTAGAAAGGCACATTCACTCTTTATGTGATTTACATACTAATTAAAAAAAAATTGATTAACTTTTTTTAAACTGAGTTAAGTTAATATTTTTTTCTATATTAACTTATCGAGTTAAATTTATAATTTATTAACTGTTAACTTTTAACTTATCGATCTTGTGTCCTCTTAACTTAACTTAACTAGAGTTAATTATTTTCATTAACTTGCCCACCTTTGATAGTTCCCCGTTGATTAAAGACGGGCGTTTATACGACGCTGTAGCGCCCGAATTTCGAATTTGGCTGCACTCATACAAAGAACTAACACAATATTGATTTGTGTAAAAAAATGTTAAAATTTAAAAATCATTGATATTTTTTTTTAAATGCTTTTGATAAATACCACAATGATTAATGTGAATCCTTTTTTGTTCGTACTTGGTAAAAACACGAGAGTTGTTAGGCCTATTGTAAGATTGGCCGCTGCAGGGAGTAATGTGCGAGATCGTTTCCCTCCTCAGCGCCTTCGGAAAATTCGACCCCAAATGCGACGTAAATGCGTTATCGTACACACAACGAGGTGTATTATACACAACAGTTTACTATTAAACGCACACACGCCTGTTAAATAATAATAATAATACTAAAGCACGTAGGTACTGTGTGCGCCGTACGAACCTCGCGAGGTAAATCGGTGCGCGTGCTGTAAGACGAAAATGTTCTCCCCGCGTTCGCAATTAAAAACTGTACCCAAACTATTACACCTACTCCAGTGGTTTTTACCGCCGTCGCCGTATTATTATTAGTCTGTACGATATTATACTAATAATATAATATTATAGTAGTAGGTGTATTATACACGGAAACAATACTACGCAGTGACGTGTACACACACACACACACACACATAATAGCGAGTAATAATGATTCCGAGATCGAATTGGCTTTGGGGTGGAACTCTCTTACTGCTCTATATATAACACGAAATTAATAACCAACCACCCGCCCACCTGTATATACAACTATTATTATTATTGTTAATATCGTGATACGCCTGTCGCCTACCTGCTCACATGCTTAATGCACGACGGCAGTCACACGTGCGGTTTTCCGGGCAGATTCTCGAGGAGGTTTTCCAAGAACATCACCATGTTATATTAAATAATATGCTCTTTGCTCGTATCATTTGCATAGTATATTATATTATTATTATAAGTATGATCATCATAATCTATAATTAAAATTATATTATAATATACTGCTAGTGCCAGGGCTCGAATTTGAAAAAAAAAATCCGTTTAACGTTATTTACAATTAAAACGTTACAGAATTTTTGCGTTTATTGTTATTTAAATTTAAAACGTTATACATGTTTTGAGTTTATCGTTATACAGAATTAAAACGTTACACATGTTTTGCGTTTATCGTTATTGGTAATTTAAACGTTATTCAAATATTCTGTTTGTCGTTATTGAAAATTAAAACATTATCTAGTATTACATTTTACAATTCTTATTTATAAATAAGAATGATTACCTGTTCTCACAGGTTTCTTACAATTTGGAACTTGTTTTTAAATTATATTGAGAGAACATACGACCAACTGGGTTAGATTTCGTTCTTGGAATTTTGCAAATCGATTATTGACGTCTAAAAACTAAAACCACTCACACTCGCTAGTCGCGGAACAGTAAATAAGAAATAATCCAAAACGGCAAAAAGTTAAAAAATTAAAATTACGCACACGGTTGCGCGTCTCGCGTTGGAATCAATATAATATTGTAGATACTATTCACTAGAAAATAGATTTAGCAATAAATAAAAATAACGTTGCTCCACGTGGAATAACATGGGGTATTTTAGTATTTTACTCATAATTTTAGTAAGTTGTTAATACTACAACACAATATAACCATTATCCAGACACAAATTTAAAATTAAATAAAACCATGGAATGCCATGGATGCCAGAGATTCGTGGAATTATTGCTGAAATCGTCTATAAATAATAAATATCAATATTTATAATTTATTATATTATTATAATATTATTATAACATAATACATAGGTAATAGTTTATTATGAAAACGTTATATTTATTTTTATATAACGTTTTATTTTGGTTCGCTTACTGTTTTACTATTTTTTCCGTTTTCCTGTTTCGTTTCGTTTTATTATTTAACAAAACTGTCGTTCATTGCATCGTTTTGTTTAGTGATAATTTAATATTACCGTTTACTGTTCACCATTTTGTTTTCTGTTATCTTTTTCAATCGTTGTTTGACAAGTATAACGTTATAATTATAACGTTATATAAACGTTTTCGAGCCCTGAGCCTAGTGCAGTGGTTTCTGCCTTCAAATTCCTCATTTTTCACCGTCATGTATTTTGTGATTTTTAGATTCTGCGCGGAGTGATAAATGTATTGGTTTTACAGTGATGTATGTTTTTTTAAATTTATTTTTTTTGTGTCTGTGTACACCATAAGTAGTCGAAATAATACTTTGATTTTCACCAACAGTATCTTGTTCGACGGGAAAGTGAATATTGTTGGTGCGTTGGAGAGGTCAAAATTATCATATATAAAATTATATTGATACGTTTCAAAATAGCACGCATTCTTAAAGCGGCAGGGTATGTAAGCTTTCTACGAGAAAAATATTTAACTTCCCATGAAACGTATAGTATATTTACTTAATTCGAACAGCCGCAAAGGGTGTCTGTATATTGTATGAATCAATCGGATAAATTAAATAAAAAATTATTTTATATGACGTTAAAACTACGTGTTGAACACAGCCTTATATTTGGTGGGTGATAAAATGTTTGTTTTAGTTGATTTATAATGCTATTATCAAACACCGTGCGCATTCAAACGAGGATAAATAAATTAGAGTCGGCAGGAGAAGGTGTATTTTCAATTTTGTTTTCGAATAAATTGCCACTACATATACATTATACATGTAAGTGTAGGTACTTGATTATCCAATGCTGCTAATTAATTTAATTATACTAACAAAATATAATAAAATCAAGTGCCTGTGAATGTAAATAGAATATAGTTAGCCCCAGTCTATGTTTTTTTTTCATCTTAGGACAATAATTCATTCTCTTCTTTTTTATCGATTGATCGCCTGAAAAATGCACATTATTATTATAATATATTATAAGTATTCAAAATCTGGGTGTTAACACATAAAACATACTTTTAGATTTTTTAGATTTGATTTATTAGTTTTACTATTTTTATGTACATATACTTTAATAATATAACATGACGTAAAAGTTATTTTGTATTTTCATAAGTCTCCACGTCTGATATAATATTATACATTATTTTGAACAGAATGCGTATGCATTAAATTTATAATATTGTATAAACATTCATATTAAATTCATAGTTACTGATTGTCGACAAAACTGATTTCATAACGACGCAATTAAGTTTTAATGAGGTTCATATATAGCTGTAATTATTTTGCAAGGATATAATAATTACAAACTTGAAATTAAATACCAATCAAACATCGTTATTAATTTACTATACTTATTTAGGTAGGTACCGGAAATTAGAAATTTTTTCCTTACCAACCATTACCAACTCTAAATCAATCGTTATTCATTAATATTAAAAAGATAATCATTTCTAAATTGTTTAAATACTCGTTAAATATAAATTTGTATGATAATGACGTTTATATTATTAAAATTGTTTTTAATAATAATTATATATCTATAGGTATTTTGTAAATATCTTTTTTTTTAATAAGCACAAGGAATTTTTAAGGCAATGAAAGCTTTATGACAAGGTTGGAAAATCAATCCATTGATGGAACTCCATGATGTGCAGTGAAAATATAAAATTTACTGTAATATTGGATATTATTATGAAATATAAATAACACGAACCTAATTGTATTAAAATGAACATATTACGGGTAATACAAAAATTTAATTTATGAGAATTTACATATCAAAACATTTTAATTAAAAATAATTATATTTTGTATTATTAATGTTTTATTTTTAATACCATCGCGAATATATTTTACTACTTATCTTGTATTGCTGGATTCGACGTAATCTACCTTTTATAATTTATTTACATTTTAATGAATATTAGATTTTTTTTTTAAACTGAAACCGTTTAAATATAATACTTTTTTTAATTATTTTTCGCTTTATAAAAATATATACATTGAAAATGGATAAAAATATGATCACTATTACGTTTCTCAATTTATTAGGTACTGACAATATTGTTCAATGTTTATCAATAATCATGTATACAAGATTCAGTATTCATTTTACATTTTGTTTCAAGATTTTTTAATTAAATGAAATATTCCAATATATTATTATGAAACGCAATTGTTCATTATATTTTTATTTTTTATAGTTGATTATTCCAAAACGTCATTACATTGACAATTAAAAATGAAATTACATTTGTAAAACCGATATTGCATTGGAAATCGTTTTAGAATGTGTATTTTTTTTAAGCATTTTTGTTTGTAATGCTTAAATAAATGTAACTATCGAATAATAATAACATTTCATGAACTACAAACAATATGATATTATACGTATCATTATGTTCACTGTTAATATTAATAATAACAACGGTTTGAAATATTATAGGTTTACCGCAAACACTAGGAATTCTATTGTGAAGATAATGTAGACATTATAGGATTCGTTTAGATTTGGCTTTCGGTTAAATTAAAAAAAAAAGGCGATTATTATTTGAATGCACGTAATTGTCGGGTATAAACGTTAATGATTGCACGACTTAAGAATTTTATATTCGTAGTCGGAGGTCAACATTTTTATTTCCTATCAGATAGGAAACGATAAGGTGCTGTGCAAACGGAAAGCGTATTATTAATAAGTCTCTCTCGACGGAAGTTGTAGTTTCATTTCGCGGTTGACAATAGATACTCTAACAAGAACAATGGTTAACATTTTGCACGAAAAAAAAAGACGGTAAAATCGTTGAATTACGTCATCCACTCTTCCAGTTCGGGATTAAATCATAATTTATACGCATAATAGTATTATGCGAGTGTGTGTAAAATATATTTAAACGTCCGGTCCTCAATGTAAATATCGATACAATGATAATACTAATTGAATCCAATAAAAAGATTTAATAAATTATAATCATATTAATTAAAAGGTTCATATTCTCGGAATATATCCGTCTATAAGGATAATGTATTATATTTGGTATATTTGTATTATATAGGTATATATTCCGTTTAAAATTAATTTATACGATCGTAAATCGTATAATAATACAATTAGTCCCTAACTCCCGATGGGAATTAATTAAATTATAATATTCAATCAGACATTTCTTTAAACTGTATGCTTTTAATATTTTGAACTCACTAAAACGAACCTAGGAGTTAGTATTAAAAAAAAATACAGTTTATCCGAGTAAAAATTAGAGGTAAATACATTATACCTACGTGCAATGGAATTATAAAAGAAAAGCATATAACAGCTTTGAGTTAAAAGAAAATCATGTTACACAGAGCGGATAGCGTCGCAAAGGATAAAATCACTTTCATAACTTTACTAATCTCTTGTGCATTCTAGGTAGGAAATTGGAAGTCAAAAGTTTAAATTACTGAGAGTGGTGTTTTTTTTTCTATAGTTAATGCTAAGAGTGGAACGATGTTGGCTCCGAAATGTATCCTTGCCACCCTTTGCCTTTAATTCTTGGGCTCAAAAAAGAGCATTTTACATTTTATATTGTCTCCGTCATCGAATTCAACATATGTTTTTAAATTTTAGATTAGGACATTACGTAATTTCGTTTCTTTAGAGTAATTTCAACCATAAATGGCTGATGTCAAATAAAATTGTATCGATTGCGTATTTGTGTTTTTTAATAAAGTTATTGAAAATTCGTCATAATTCGTAGGTATTATTAGGATATATTATGGATATATTAGTCGTAGGATATATTATGTTAAACACTTAGACAAAAGAGTCAACAATATATTATTTATTTTTTTTATATTTAAAAATATAAGATAGCTAAAGATGGACAGTTTTTGAAAAATATTTAAATAAGCAATCATGCAATATCATCAACAACGCTATGCTATCGGTAAAACTGTATAGTTTAGGTCGATTTGAGCAGTATTAGGTCCAGTATTGGTAGGTATCCGTATAAACTATATTATTTTCTTTGACTAACATAGTTAATTTATCACAAATTAAAAAACGTAAATGATTGTTTTTGATCATAAAGATTCGACTTGTAGTCCCCACTTGTTGATTGCAATTTTATTATATTTTAATGACCATATAATACAGGCTTTAAGTTTAAATTATTTTTCTGCTCTTAATTCAAATTTCATAGTAACGAAAGCCGCGTTTTCGTAATCACGCAAAAGTGTTACTTAAACATAATATAGTCATAATTATTAATTATACACGTACACTCATTATTCCCATTTGTGTGTTTTTTTTTTTTTTGCGACAATAATTATATTGTAGTGTCCGCTAAACAGTATTGTATCTCTCTCGTGAGTTCCTGACGTTGAGGTGATGATAAAATAATAATGACATTATACCAAATAGTATTATGTACAAGACGTATAATAATTTTAAACATCAGTATTACATTTGTATTATACGAGTATTTACGCAAAGAATTTATAAATGAATAAAACGTGAAATTATATTCATGGAGCAGTTAAGCATAATGCGATTTCCGTCGCTCACATGCACACTACATATATAATATTATTATTAACTATTATTATTTAATATTATAATATATTGTAATACTGCAGTTTATACCTGACCCCTTGTTATATTATGCGTACGAAGTTGTTGGTACGTGTATGTTGTTGACAAGTATAATATGGATTGTTCGATGTATACGGTTGGCGGATTATCTAATTATTATATTATAATCATAAACATGGACAGAGTGGGAACCAAATTCAGGCCGATAGATTGCAATTTATCCAAACCACCCACCATTTACCAATTAAACCACCAATATTTTTTTATCGCTACGCTCGAATAAAATTTTTCTATTTGCTTTTAGTTTTTTAGAATCTACAAAACTACACAAAAACTAATAGATTTTATTTCATTTATAATGATATTACTATTTTCAGTATAATATCAAATCATTTCAATCACTATTTTTCTATTTCGTTTAGTTTACAGTGTATTGATATAGCACTAAAATACCTGAGAAATAAAAGTAGTATATAATAGTTAAAATCAACGCAATATTAATAATTATATATTGGGTTTTAATGGTTTAGGTATAGATAGGTATATTATAAACAAAATAATAAAATATTGAAAATTATATTATCAAAAAAAAAAACAGATTATCTGTAAAAAAGATTTATATATTTATATGTTAAAATTAATTTAGATAATGGTTTGGATTTCTCACCAACTGCATTTATAATAATATTGTTATCTAATTCCATGAGAATTTTATTTTCGATGGTCATAACCATAAACAATTCGAGATGTTCATTGGTCATACAATTAATGGATTACTTTTAAAAATTGATTAGTAAGAAATATATATTCCTAATCTATATGTTTATTATACATAAATCTAAGGGTTTATTTTAACTATGAGAAATTAAGAACAGCCCTTGTTATGTTTTTGAAATATTTCAATGATGAAAATGACTTTGAAAAGCAATTTGCATAACAGGGATGAGAGTTAAAATGTATGTAATGAGCAAATAAAATAACTTGAAAATAATTAAGAAAACAATACTTAATTCAAAAAAATATACTGTAAATATAAAAGAAATACAAATTTTCATAATGCAGTACACGTACGGTCACGTGAATAAATGACACTGTTCAACCATGATACACTCAATACCTGTGCACAAACACTAATAATTAGGTACTTAAAGCAATAAGCAATGTCATAGCCTTAACGTACAAATCACATAATATGCATTTGTGAATATGATTTGTTTAGGTTTATAACAGATATTATTTATATAAATAACAATGGCAAATGGGAGACAATTAATACAATATACTAGTTATTTGTTGTTATCCAATTAGAACATATTTTGGGTTATATGTTTTAGCTCACTGTAACGGCCCAAATCTCTCTTTTCTCTCTCAACAACCCCGTCTGGTGATTTCTCTCTCTATGCGCTGTACATTAGTTTATAGGTCTATAGTGAATATTATGTAGTGTTGTGAAAAATACTTTTAAAAAGTATTTAAGTAATAAAGTACTCAAATAAAGTATTTTGAATACCACTCAAATACTATAATTAGTAATAAAAAATATTTGAAATAATCTTCAAATACAAAAAAAAAAATTATATTTAGTTCTGATATTAAAATATTTATTATAATCAAAAATGTGTTTATCGCATTTTAAAAACATTTTTCATTCAATAATCAAAATGCTAACCACTAACCAGTCATGTTAGTTATTTTTTAGTGATGGTGATACTAGTTTAATTAGTTTAAAGCCATATGTATTTGTATGTCCCATAACGTCATTGGGGATTTTTTTTCTAATTACCGTCATCGGCGATAAACGATAATGTTAATACCAATAACCATTTTCTTGGTAAATAGGTAGTATTCATAATTATTAATAATAGGTATGTTCGTATTATTAAATTATAATGTGTAATAGCTGTCAAGCAAAAGCTTAATGCATGATATATATTTTGTTATTGTTTAGGGCCGTTCTTACAATGTCCGGTAAAGTGTCGGTTAACTTTAACCGGACATTGTAAGGAAGGCCCTTAATAAGTTAATTCTGGTACCGACGTACCGTTTCGATCGTCGTCAACGATAAACTGGTTTCTGTTTATAGTTTTTAAATTGTAATACAAAAAAATTGTTGACGCATTAGGTACCAATAAAAAACATGATATAACTTCGTACGTCAGCAACTTATCAGCCACGCAGCTTTGTCGGTGAACGATGGTCACTGGAAGACATGATAAAATATTATGTTTTATTTTCTAAGAAATATACAATCAAAGTAATGGTTTATTATCAAACTGGGCACAACTATAAATATTTTATGAAGACGAAAACTGGTGTGATCCAGCGCAAACTAAGACTATAATAATTGAATATTTATGGAAGTTGCTGAGTTTTGACCTAGTTAGTTAATATAATATATTAGAACGATTAAGATGTATAAATATCTGCGGTAAAAATACTTTATAGTCGACAATTAGTTACCTATTAAATATCAACAATCATACGTCGTCCGATGAACAACCTTACTTTTTTTCCCAACGACCAACTTACAGCGATTATATTATCTATTATTGTCATTGGTTTCAGTATTTAATTGTATGTTTTCTTGAAACTTGTATTGAACTTATTTTAACAACGACGTTTATTAGAATTGGTATGTAATTTCATAGTATATTGTTTATACCACTTGGCACTTAATATTAACATTTCAAGCCCATGAATAAAATTACTAATGTTTAACACATATTTTATAATTATGAGTTTAGCTAAAAATATTTTAAGCATAATATGCCTAATATAATGTTTTATTTTGAATTTAAATTATTATAAAGAGATTGAAAACTTCAAATATGATTGGACTAATATTGGTTTTACGTTGTGTAAAATACAAGCAATGTATGGGTGACGAAGCACGAGTCTAAATATTATTATCAATTAATCGGGACCCCTTTAACCTTGGAAATTCGGACACACAACGGTATATTAGACATATACGTAATAAAGTTTATCTTTCATGGGCTGTGTGGTTTTGAATGTATTTTATCAAGACTGTTTTACGGTTCAATAAACTCAATACAGCTAATATTAGCAATATTAAAATTAAGTTGGACTATTATATAATATCATATTACCAGGTAGGTACCTACCTACCTATATTTATTTATATACCTAATGTTGAAAAAATACGTGTTAAATGTTAAAATTGCGAGGTTCAAAGTGATGTACAACTAATTTAACAACTAATCTTCAATGTTTCTTCACAATATTTATTGATTTTATAATATTTAAGTTTTTAAAACATTTAACAGAGGGGACTAAATGCTAACATCACTAAAAAATTTGTATACTGTTATGCTTTTATCAATGCTACATTGTCACAATAGTATCTATAAATTCGTCATGATTGATCAACAAATTTATATGCACAAGATGCGTTTTACAAATTACACACGACTTAATAATATTAAACTCAACGCTCGTAAAAATCTAGTAGAGCCTTGGCATACAGTTAGGTAGTTATAAAAAAACGAATCTAAACAACGATAGTTTGCTTGGATAAAAATGTTTTCGGTTTTATTTCCTGCGAGTATGTTAGCAGGAGTTCCTCCAAAAGGAGGCTTCTGCTCAAGTTAATTTTTTCCCTGTCAACGAACTAAAGATTATGATATATATTATGTTATCAAACGTTTTTATTGTAAATATATTTACAGATTGTATTTTTTCCGAAAAAAAAAAAAAATCACGGATTCAAAATACAAAACTACCAGTTATGTTGATAATATAATATTATGATACAAACGACCATTACGTCATCGCGTATCACCTATATACGGCTATATAGGTTATATATTTTATATAATTATAAATTATGATAACGTAATAAGACACCTAATATTACATTAATATACGTTAGAACGGTGATTATGTACATTAGGTATTGCGGGTTATTTCGGCCGCGTTGTGTTTTCATTAAAAAAGAGAGCCATCCGCGGGACGCGTATCTACTATTACGACGGCGGCCGAGGAGAGGTCGATATCCGTTTTGTCCGCTGCCTTTTAAACGGGTAAAAGGGCGTAAGTCTCCGACGCCATATAGTTTGAGTGTTTCACATCAAATACTCCGAGAAAACTTGAAATAAAACGCAACCGACCGTATAAACTAAACGACGACGAGATGTTAGGAAGTCCGGTTATGCGTTGCACAATAACGGTTACCGTTGAATTATATGGCGTTTGACAATAAAATAAAATGAAAAAAATTTACGGTAGGTACGGTATACCCTCTTCCAGACTTGGAAATGTGAAATAATAATATAAAAATAAATAAAAAATATGAAAAAAAAACGCAAAAGCGCGCTCACTCAAACTTCTTAAAAAAAAAATACGAGTATAGGTACGTACACACCAACACTCGTAGACCGTTTGTCGTTAAGTTCTTTTATTTTTTTTATAACAAAATTTTACGAACGCCTTCGTTGTGCCTATTGTATACGCATATACATACTATTGTACTATACAATAACTGTCCTCTACAGCTATTCGATAGCTTGGAATTTATTTTATTTTCGTTGAGTACAGTTTTTCACTCGCGGGACAGACAACATAACAAACATGCTAGTAATATCAAACAATATATTTTAGTCGATCGTACAGTTGGTCAATAACAGTACATCTTGTTTACCTGTTGTATATTGCACGACAAAACGATAAATTGATATACGAAGGTGTATATTATAAAAAAAACCTTTAACAACTGGGTAAAATAATTAATTTTGCATTTAACAATAGTGCCTACGTGAATTCATACAATCAATATTATAAACTTTACGATTACAATTTAACCATAAATCATAATAATATAATCCAGTATATAGTCATAATATTATTGTGCTTCTATATAAAATATAATGAGATGCATTCGTCGTTATTCGACGTTCAAATTATAAATAAATTAGCGTTCCACGTGTGAAAATTGTTGCAGTATTAATCATATGATATAATAAAAATCTAATCTTGCGATAAAATAAAATATTAAAATGTTCAATTAAATTATAATTTTAATATGTTCTTATAGCATATCAATATTACAATTAAATTATTGTGACATATAAACGAAAACAACCGTCAATCAATTTGAAACTGTAATATAAATTACTATACGATCGTTCATTCTTAAGTGTCCATTATAATATAAACTATAATATAAATATACTTTTAATTAATAATACATTAAATGTAACTTAAAACATTATTTGCATAATACATAAGTATATAACCAAGTATGTCAGCAACTTATCAGCCACGCAGTTTAGTATTACGAAATAATATACTAATATTAACAGTATAAATAAAGTATAAATAAATAAAGTATAATAAATAAATAAATATTAACAGTATAAATTAATACTAATATTAAAGTATTAATAACAGGGATTGAAACCGATTGAAATAATTTCGGTTTCGGTTTCTATTTTGTATATCGGTTTTGAAATTTTACGATTTCGGTTTCAACTTAACAATACCGGTATTAAGAAATTTCGGTTTCGGTTTCGGTTTTGAATACTGATTTCTAAATGTTTCGGTTTCAACTTAGGAATACCGGTATTAAGAAATTTCGGTTTAGGTTTCGGTTTTGTATACCGGTTTCTAAAGTATTTTCAGGGGGCTATGTCGACTATACAATTGTCATTCTTTGTTCCGTATTGTCAATTGTCATAATATATAGTATTTGCTAGTAACTTTAATTTATGTCATTACTATTTATAAAGCAACTAATAATTTTGCGAATAATGAAATGTTTGTCAACAAAATTAATTATGATCTCAATTTTATTATGATTATTAATTATGCATATTAATGGAATTTACGTATTTAAAAACACGTCAGTTAAAAAAAAAAATAACGGTTTCAAATTTTTTAAGATTTTGGTTTTGAATTTAATACCGGTTTCCAAGTTTTTACGGTTTCGGTTTCGGTTTTAAAACAGTTTATAACGGTTTCTGAAATCGGTTTTGAAAACGGTTTCAAGCCCTGAATTTAATAACTCATATTATAGAGAATACAATCAATAACATTATTATTATTTATAACAGTTAAAAATAAATAAGTATTGCTGGATTGTTAAAATACCGATTATAATATTACTATTATACAGAAATACTGTGCAGAAAATTACCACCTAATTAAATTTTTAAATCTTGTATTACGATTAACGAATAGGTTTATTCCTATTACGATCGGATAATGATAATGCCGAAAGACTTCTATACTCGTTATACATGCATGATGGACGCGTGTATATTATAATCATATTATAATATGAGTAATAGAGAAACAATAATACGCTTAATCGTTTAAAAATTGTGTTAGCATATAAATAACATAATAATTATAATAATAATATGTATATTATAATATAATATATAATAATATATGATATCAGTGAATCTGACATTTTATTACTCCGTTATAGACTGCATTCCATCCCATCATGGATATACAAATTCGATAAACCATCTAAAGAATTATGGTGATACGAGATCGTCAAAGGCTGGATTCACATTTTTGAATAGAAAACAATATCGTATAATTAATCCGACATATAATGATAAAAATGGGTCAGTAAGGCACTACGACACATATGGTGTTCATCGTCGTCATAATGCGATAAAATTTCTCCGAGTTCGATTACAAAATGCATTCGATTAAAACAAGTGTGATATATCATATTTGATTGCATAAGAATTTATCATATAATTCATTGTTATACCATACAATTTGTTTGGTCGGAGTCATTGTTTTCGAGTGTTATAATATAGACACGAACGAGAACGACGGCGGTGCTGTTCATCCAAACGCTCCGGTGGGTGGTAGGGTGGCGGATAAAGTAGTTGATTATAATTTTATATTAAATATTAATATTATAATGTTAATATTCGCGAATTTATCGAGTTTATACACCTATCCAGATGTCGTCGACATCGTTGATTGGCAAAGCATGCAGACCTGATCAAACCGTTTGTTTTTAAGTACAAGTCGTTTGGAAAGTGTATAATAATATATAAGTACACCCGTAGAACGGGCTACGATATATTATAACGACGTGCAATTCTGAGCTAGTCAAATGGTCTCAGGAGACGCATAAACAGAGCGTTTGCATCGGCAAAGAGTCGAGGGAAATACGTTTAGCATAATGCGAAATAAACGGAAATAAAAAACCTCGTCAACGTCGTTGTATAAACGATTGAACGTTGACAAGACAAATTTATAAGGGATGAACTAAAATTAAAATTGTCAGGGAATAATAATCTATTAGTCTGATCACAATGTATGCATCTGTGACAACGAAAAAAAAAATAATGATAATAATAACAATACTAACATACGATCATAATAATAATTACTTACCTAGATATATTATTATACAAATAACATGTTTATGGTGAATGATGAAAAATGAAAAACAAATAATATAATATAATAACACACCGATTGACGAGTACCTAGATTGACCTACCTCAACTTATGTGCTACATTATACGGTTAGTAAGTTATTACTGTTGTTAGAATATTTTAAATATGTTTATGGTATATTATTATTTGCATTATTATCACATTTATTATCATGCATGATTTATAGGACGTATCGCCGATGCTTCTTTCGGTTACATATTATTTCATAAAGGGAGTTACACTACTGGTGATTTGATTGAATGGACACATAATTCATTCGTACATATTTCTGATGCTTAGAACTTAATTAATTAGAATTGGTTAACCGAGGTAAAATAAAAGACTTATCGACAGGTTTTAAAATCGACTCTCGTTTAAAAAATACGTACCTATTTTAGGTATCTCAATTATATCGGATTTCTTGTATCAGCATGTAATATATTATTATTATATTTTTTTATTTGTTATACTTAATATTATACGGATATACCATAATGTTATCCTGTCTATACCTGTTATACCGCTTCGTAAAATATCCACTGTATTCTATTTATCCATAAATCGTTGGATAACGAATTCCAACGACATCTATTATTGCTCTGCCATTTCGTATATAACTCGAAATTTTTTTCAAACATTTTTTTTTTGGCACAAACCACTTTATTATATTTTTACAATCAATTTAAAGGCCTTTTGTGGTTTGGACGCGGGTGGTTTGCTTTTCACGTCTGTGATTGACGCGCGTCACAAAATCACGACCAAACCGCAACAACGCACGCAAGATCCACTCTGTATAATTATACGCACAGATCATAACAATATTATTATTGTGCGCCACGGTGCGTACAACATTATTTAATAGAGGAAGTTCCCTCCTAACATTGTTGGTGGAGTGGGTAGTGGGGCGGTCCGCGTGTGACGGAAAACAGAGCGTTCGATAAGCGCGTTTAGTTGGATGGGTGTGTGGAGGGGGGAGTCCGTCCAGATAGTGAGCCGAAATCCTCGTGTCGCCCGCGCGTCGAACGATGCGGTCGCGGACGACAGACGAACGGGCGCGTGGCCAACCGAACGACGTTACGTAAATAGTTACTCCGCGCGGCGTTACTCGCGTATGTCGTCGTCGTCGTCGTAACGATACGCGATAGTTGTAGCTAGTCGTAATAATAATATTATAAGTCGCGATAGTTTCGAGTCACACATTCACCGCGGGCGCCGCCGCACAGAAATGGCCGGCGGCTTGCAGCAGTGGCCGCGGTCGTTATGGACCTCGGTGCTGTTCCTGTCGCTCCTGTCCACGGCGGCCGCTCGTTACCGGTTGCTCGTGTTGCATACCAACGACATGCACTCGCGGTTCGACCAGATAGACGCGATGGGCGCCGAGTGCATCGCGCCCGGCCCGCAGTGTTACGGCGGTTTTCCGCGTCTCAAGACGGCCGTCGACCAGGAGCGCCGCCGCGCCGACACCGACACCGTCGACGGCACGCTGTTCCTCAACGCTGGTGACACGTTCCAGGGCACGGCGTACTACTCGTTCTTCAAGTGGCGGGCCGTCGAACGCATGATACGGACGCTCGGCATCGATGTCATGGTGAGTTCACGCCGTGAGTCCTGCAGCAGAGCCTGCTCGGCCCACCCTGAACAGCCGTGCGGTCTTCACCCACCCCCCGCCCCCCCACCCCATTCGTTATTTAGTATTTTTCTTACACATTATGATAATTTTTTTTATCGGACAAGTTCAGTATAACAATACGGATATTATTAATAATATGTTATGTTCCTGCGATGTAATACCTAATGTTACGAATGGACTCGGTAAAAGCCGCAAACTCGGCTGCTGGTACGTGTGAAAGAAATTAGTTCTCCAAACCACTACTACTTTCGGGAAACAGTTTTTTTTTTCATAATATTATCATATCGTCTACCAGCATCTCACCAGTGCGCATCATAATCGTCACCGCTGAGATTTCAATACTTTATAATATATAAATGTTCATGTACACGCAATTGACGACAACAAACGACGACTTCCGAGCACGAGTACTCTCTCGACAAGTGCACATTGTGCATCGCGGTTGAGTGTGTGTGTAAACGTGAGCGAGTGGTTGGATGTAATGTGTTAAGTGTGTTATAGAAACGCAAGCCACAACGATTTTCTTCACTCGCTGTTCTCGTAGAGGTCTTCCCCCCTCCCCCCACACACACACACACAGTAAGATCAGGGCCAGATTTACGCCTAGGCCGGCACATATTTGGGAAATTTTGTAAGAAATTGAAAAAAATGTATTTTTGTTTATTATAATTTATAATTACTTGTTTTGTAAATAAATACCACCGAGTGTTGACCTAATTTGTTTAAGTATAATGAAATAAATGTATAAGTAAGAAATACTAATTTTTTTTCTCGGGGTAGGAGCGACATATTTTAAAGGGCATATGGCGACACCTGTTCTAAATCCGGCGTTGACTAAGATAGTGCACTGTGCTACGTGTCCGTTTATAGTCATAATAATATACGTAATATTGGCTAGAGGGTAGTAATATAGGGCAGTAAAGTTTTTGTCGAACACACCTGAAAGGAACTCGACGGATTATTGTTGTTGGTTAAATACACTAGAAAACAATTATTATAAACATATTATGATGGACACACGAGTAACTAAAAACGTTAATATAGTTAATGCTAAACGAGATGAAATTAATATTTTAACATATTCCAGGTATAATGTATAGTCCACTATAAATAATATTTTGAATATAATTTCATCAGCATCGGCAAGTTATGAAATAAAAAAACAGAGATTTTAATTTTTAATCAAAATACGTACCTCGGTAGGTAGTTAAATATAATTGCCATAAACAATGCGTAGTACCTATCAAAATCAACTGTATATACTATATATTTGTATATTAAAATATTGGTACTGTATAATATGAATGCACGATACAAATTACAAATAATTATTATTTATTCATTTTTTATTAAACATTAATCCATCACGGCTTAAACACTGCTGATTATACAAAATCCTAGACTGTACAGAGTAAAATAATTGCTTTAGACTGAAAGAACTAAAATTGAAGAACGTTTTCATGAGAATAAAATAAAATATTGTTTAGACATTCTGTAAAATGTAGAAAAAGTGAATATTACAAACATTTAACCTTTTCATTGAACGCTACACATATATATCTCTAGGCTTAACGCAATATGTGTATGATAATAATCACTGTAAATTGTTTTCAATCATATTATTATCATAATAATAATTATTTATATTTATCTATCTTAATTATTTGCGGTATCACAATAAAAAGGTTAATAATTGATAAGATACATTGTATTGTGTGGAAAAACAAAATCGATTAAATACATTTATCATTAATTAATACTATATAATATGTACTTATAATGTATTACAATATAAAATATTATTACAATCTTTTTTTAATAAATCAAGTTTACTGGTCATATTATGTTTTTTAATAATGATGCTATTTAAAATAATATACCAAATTTCATAATAATAATAATAATTGTATTTAATTATTCCGTTTTGTTACATAATATTATATAATACAATATTGGTAGGTACCTACGCGATGAAAAATAAATTGAAAATCAAAACAAAACGTTTTTGTATGCATAAATTAAAACCTGATCTTATCCGAGGTTGGTGACGATGTTATTAATATTTGTTTTACCCCTGCAAAATACCCTACAGCCGGAACGATAGGTATGAAATGTAATATTATGTACAGCACGTCTATGTGTATATTGGACGTAATTATATTTTATAATATAACTAGGAACTCATTTTATATTCGAGAGCAATAACATTGTCTCTCTCAAAAACCTTGGTAATTTAGATTAAGGCCGTTTTAAATTTAAATATATGTCATTTTATGAATAAATTGTTTTTTTTTTTCGTTTTACTTAAATCGGTTTAGAGTTTATACTCGAAACGGTATAACCACCCTGCTGTTTAAAGCGTTTAGTAAATGCAAATTAAAAATTGCAAACAAAATAAACATTATTCATCATGTCTCAAACTCAGCCTTAGCAGGGTTATAAAGCGATTATCCCGTAGGAATTAAAGAATAATATAATTTAGTGTCAACTGAAACACTATTTTTATACATAATTCCGTCGAGGAAAATACAGTCTTAGTAAATGTAGGTGTATATAGTTCACGTTTAAATAAGTTAAATATTTATAACGAACAACTCGATGGAATTTAACACTATTTGTTCAAAACTTGAAATTTTCGTTTCATTTTTTTTACCTTGCAGATAAATAAAATATTACCAAAAAAAGTCTAAAAAAACAATTAATTGTTTGAATACAACCAATAATAAAAATAAAATTAAGAAGAGATACGAAATAAAATAATGGATCAAAACGTATACTCATCTAATGAGTAAATAATTGACCGATCATTATATAAATTCATATACGTTATCCCGTAATACATATATTTATAAATTATAAGGAAAACGCTGATAAATTTTTATTTACTTGTACTGGTCTTCGAGTGAAAATTCGATTTTAAGACGTAGTACCTACCTATAATTATTGTAATTTATTTGTATTTGTATTTATTTAATACACAGTAGTTAGTAATATATTCGCATTTTTTCGCATTCAAAATGACGTATATTATATATACTCGCATACCACATTAAAGTAGAAAAATAAAAATTGGATTTAAATAAAAATTGATTAATTAGATTGGCATGATACAATATTTACGAATTACGATCGTATCGTTTGATGAAATACAAACCAAAATCGTATCAACGATGATTTTCACTTGATTATATTTTAACATATATTTCGGTTGTGCCTATATCTATAATTACTATAATAAACCTTATCTATAATAACGGCATGTATATAATATGCATTACTAGCAATGATAATAGTCTTAGTCACTATACGAGATGAGAATGAAAAAAAAAAAATGGTTTCGTTAGAAATGCATCTTATAATGTTTATACTTTAAAATAATATTCAAGTCGATCTTTGACTGCGTAGCGTAGGTATGTATATCTATACAGCGATTCTACTCCAAAACGAATAAATCAGAGCCGATAAAAATAGTCAAGCAATTATTGCCGCCGGGAATCTTACAAATAGCTGGTATGCGTAAATTACATTATTGGAACTAAGGTACTTATGAAGGTGTTATTTTACAAGGCACCTGTGCTTGGATAATCTATGTATATAGGTACAAGTTTTGTTGGCACATCGGCAAACTGATTAGGGATAATACTGGGTGTAGGGTGATTATTTTAACAGTAGAAACTCATTAATCATTATCTTAAAAAAGAATTAGCGTTTTAATATATTGTTTTTTTACATCATTCGAAGTACTATTACATTTTTTGCTATTTTTGTTGCAATAAGTGTATCAATTTTAGATAAGTGGAGTACAATTTTTCGGGATATTTCCATGAGCCGTGAGCTTCACATTTTGTAAATACAAAAGTATTTTCAAAAACGTGAGTTCTTTTCAATTTTCGAAATGATAAGTGTTTATTGTTTTATGAATTACTCAGTATAGGAGTGTTAAAACATGTACTGTACGTCTGTACCTATCTACCGCTGATAGTAGTGAAACCGCGAAACATAATCCAATGTGTAGTATAGTCATTAAAATGTTATTCGATAATTAGAACGAAAAACGTTTGTCACAAGCAAGTCACAATATACTGAACCTCAATTCAACACGTGTCACATAGTATAATGATATAATATGTATATTATTATTATCTACTATGAAGGTACCTATTATACGATTTTAAAAATAAATTTACTAGAACAAAATCATCATGACTAATCTATAACGTATAGGAATGATTTTTTACTAAATATATAATATATATATAGTACCTATACAACTTAAAATTTCTGCGGACCAAGTGAAAACAATGTCAAAATAAATGTATTACCATTCTATAATATTATCATCATTATTATTTAATTATTGTTATTACACATGATACATCATATTTTGTACGAATGTTTCAGTCTTTGGGAAATCACGAATTTGACGACGGTGTGAAAGACGTTGAATCGTTTTTACGAAACATAACCATACCAGTAGTAGCTAGTAATCTCGACTTAACTGACGAACCTGTATTGGCCAATGAGCCAAACTTGATGAAATCTAAAGTTCTGACGGTTAATGGTCGCAGAATTGGAATTATCGGATACTTAACGCCGGATACAGAAGTGAGTACTACACGTTATAATATTTATAATAACATAATATAGTAGGTAAATACATTACTGTACCGTTCAACAGGTACTTACGTGTTATTTCGTAAACATTTTGTTTTCCAAACCATAACGTTATAGGCCGATTCTTTTATCACTAGTTATTTTTCGGTAGGGTCTTGAAAAAATAGTTAAAATAAAATAATTTAAGTCATTATAATGTCCATACGGGTAGACGAGAAAATAAATCCTATGTTCAGACCATTGAGCTGCTTATTGGCTCCGGTTATAGGTTAAGGCGACGTTCCTATTAAATGCGTAGTTATAAATTAATATTACAATCGTATAAAACTACGACTGAGAGACTTTTGTAAAATAAACCGTGTGAAATTAATTAATAACTCTTAAGGACTATAGAAAACGAAAACGGTACGCTAAAATAGAATATTTCAATTGTCACCGGTAAAGAGAAACGTAAAATAATTTTAATTAAAATAATTCTTGTTGTGTTGATGCTATTATTATAACGTCAACGTTTTGGAAACATCATTAAAATACTGAAAACAGTGAGACAATACGGCTACGTTGACAATATTAAAACTGTACAATCCACGGCGTAGGTATATCCGTGATGGTTGTGAACAGAACATCTAGAAATGCAATAATAATTTACAATAATGCACAATATCAATATTTAAGCGTTGGATGATATTTAAATGCTGTACAGAAATACTGAACAACAGTTATTTTGTTTTTATCAAATATGTACTTAACACTTTTAATTTATTACCACGACAATAATAATCGATATATTAATATTATGTCCACCTCTGTGCTAATAGCTATCTTGTCTGGCCAGCGAAGGTCGAGACGGTATATAATTATGTCTATGTCGTCGACCAGCCTGGTTGGCTGGTTGGCTCGACCTCGCGGACGTTGATAAGAAAGACCTGGACTTTACGACCGCAACAATAGATATTATAAATGATTGAATCGTAAATTGCATTTGCATAATAAGTACGCAAGGTAAATGGGTCCAGTTAGGCATCTTATCAGTGGGAAAGTAATGTGCGCAGCGTCTGCAGAGGTTCAACAATAAACATTAAAAAAAACGGGGGAATGTATAGGTAACCTTAACTCTTGGTCAGTGGTTCCAAACCTATGGTGCGCGGACCACTGGTGGTCCGCGAGACATCGTGAGGTGGTCCGCGAGCCATACCTACAAAATTTAAAAATATTTTCTTTTTCTTTTGGGGCTTGGTACAAAATTTGTAACTGTTTTTTCTCGACTTCCAACGAAAAAGGCAGTAACTCATTCTTATTGTATATAACGTCTAATTCGTAAAAGTGAGGCAGTCAAAATATTATGTACCGACAATCGTTATCATCGATTCCATGACACGAAGCGTGTATATTACGTCGTTTATTTATAAATTTATATTGCATAATGTAAAAAAAAAAGGTCTTCCTAGTTTTTATAAAATTGAGGTGGTCCGTGACCTATAAAATATTGTCGAGATGGTCCGTGGTGGTAAAAAGGTTGGGAACCACTACTCTGGGTCAATGGCACCCAGACAGGTTAGCAAGTACTGCAACTGCATGTGCGTTCGAGAGAGGTGGGTGTAAACTACTGCAAGTGTCACAGGGAAGTTTATACATTTATAATATAAACTATATTATAGTCTATAATAATTCATTTCAGTGAGAACATTTTTTTTAAATAAAAAAAAAATTCGTGGGTAAATTTATTTAACTGCATGTGCTCTGAAAAGCAGTTGAAAATCAAAGCATTTTTTCCCCACAGCAAGTCGTGTATACATACACAAAACACCAATGTCAATATTAAATCAATACATTCATCGCTTCGCTCAGAATCTAAAATAGAAAAGACCCATCATATTGTTTTGTATTATGGTGCATATTTTAAATGTATTATATGCCCCCGAGAAATAAAAATAAAACGTCAGTTTATATTGTTACGCTCGTTGTTTTTGAATTCGTCTACAGTGTATACGACTGCAGAATATATTATTTTATCCGATAACATGGAATAATCGCAATAATTGCAAAATTAACAAACACAACAGTATTCTCAACCTATTAAAGCTCGATTAAAACCACTATTTCAGATATACTGGTTGCACAACTAGTCGGGAAAAATCAAAAAATAGCCCATCCCGATTAGTCATGAAAAGCCATGCATAACTAAACTTAGCGCTCCTGGTGGTAAAAAAGTTCAAACTGTTTACGTAATTCTATCTATATATATATATAGTTTTATCCATGACAAATTATATAGGTATCATCACAGTATTTTGATACGCATCCTCCGCTCTTTACTTCGCCTTCATCGTAGTTCTCCACTTCTTAATGGCTGTCAATCATATACATACATATACAACATAGAACAAAATCAACCAATAAGAAGTGGAGGACTACGACATGAGTCGGGGGTGAAGGAGATGCGTATCTACTGCGCGAAACTAGTACAACTGTGATGACACCTATCTAATTTGTCATGGTTTTATCTATAATAATAATTATTATAACAATTATTGTGATAATATGAATATAGATTCAGCGATTCCCAAAGTGTGTTCAATGGAACCTAAGGATTTCGGCAGATGTACGCAAATATTAAGAAAATTACTTTATAACAATATTATACCTACTTGGAAAAAATAGAACACCTAAATAATAGTTACTATATAGTATAATATTGCTATAAAATATTCGTTTTACACACGTAGGGGTTCCACGAAACTTTTCCTAAGGTTTCCGTGGTCGTAAAAGTTTGGGAACCGCTGATATATACAATGACCAAGGTATACAACTGTGATAATAACTGATAGTTATCGTGATTTTCCGCTAGAGGCGCTAAACCTTAGTTCTACAATATGCATTTGGGAGCCTAAACGGAACATAACAGAAGGGGCCACAAATTTTACATATCAGTTACATGTGTAACCAGTATATAGTATCTTTAATCGTGATTAAGACGTATGTTTTGTTTTGGTTTGTTTTAAGCGTATAGCACGAACGGGCAACGTAAAAATATTGCCAGAAATCCCTTCGGTTGCGGCCGAGGCGAAACGTCTGAAAAACGATGGGGTGGACATTCTCATAGCGTTGGGACATTCTGGTTTCGAAATGGATATACAGATAGCCAGAGACGTCGAAGATATCGATTTGGTAATTGGCGGACATTCAAATACGTTTTTATACACAGGTGAATATGATATTTTACTATATTATACGTGTAATACAACATGGTTTTTAATTGGAAAGTCAACTGTAACAATTCTAAAAACGTAGCGTGAATATTTTAGTATTGTTTTTTTTTAAATACAACCCCCATACATTTATGTATTCACCTACAATAAAGTGTGAAAACTGTATAGGTACGTTTTGGAATTTGGTGTATTTCTGAAAATATGAATACATTTATTTAAAACTCGACACAGATTTAAAAATTGTTTTTATTGTTTTTAGTTGTATTAATATTATATGGTTATTTTTGATTTTCGAAAAAAATCGTATATGTATTTTGGTCTTTTTTTCCATATTGTGCTAACAATATTATTAGACATACTATATTACATTACGACACTAAAATATCCGCACTTTAATTGAGCGATTGAGTTACTGTCATAATTATACTTTATAGTGACTTTCTAATTAATTAAAATACTGATTACTCGGAATATAATATTTTTATGTTTACAATAATATTTACTGCCATCTTCTACAGTTATGAAGTGGGTGATAATAATAAAAGTAGTTTTTATCTTTTGAAGGAAAACCACCGGGTATCGATAAGCCTGTTGGCTCGTATCCTTTTATGGTGGAACAGCCAAACACCAAAAGAAAGGTGCCCGTTGTCCAGGCAGATCACATCACCAAATATTTGGGTGAATTGTGGATGGAGTTTGATGATGCCGGTGAAGTTGTAACATGTTATGGAAACCCAATTTTATTGGATTACAGTATCAAACAAGGTATACATATAAACCCACAAATTGTACAATGCCATAAAATACATATTTTATAAATTATACGGCGTTTTGAGGTGAAAGTAAAGTTGACACTACAACATTTTTGCAAAATCTTTTAAAATGTAGCTTTTCATCTAACCGTATAGTACTCGATGAATAATGTTGGACATTGGTTGGAGAAAAAATAAAAATAAAAAATATTTATCGAATGCAATATTTACGAGTACTTATAAAGCTTTTTTAGACATTGTGTGGAGCTTGTGGAGAAATTTTGTTCTAGATCAATAGCATTATATATAAAACAAAATAAAGTTATAGAACTTACATTCTGGAACTTTGGCAATACATCGCGTTTCCACGGTATATATTTGCGTTTACACTTCCAACAACTCTAAAAAAATGGTACAACCAGTGCGAATACTATTATAATAGTCCCTATTTTAATAAAAAAATAAAATACGACACAACAACCTTTGTTCGTTTTTAAATCAAACCTTCACTACAGCACTATAATATCCGATGGCTGAAAAGTGAAAACTTTATAAAGCCTTGTCCATTATGACTGCATAGAACTTCAATAGGGAAATAATTTATATTGTTATAGATCCCAAAGTATTGAACGAAGTAAGAATGTTGAAAGAAATGATTGAGAACAAGACTAAAGAAGTGATCGGTTCGTCCAGCGTATTCTTGGAAGGCGAAAATGAATATTGTAGGTTCAGAGAATGTAACCTGGGAAATTTCATAACGGACTCATTCGTAAATTACGTGAGTAATAAAAAAAATATATATCTAATACATAATATGGTAAAAACAATAACAACAAAACAAAAACGGGTCATGTGCAGAATATTCGAAAAAATATTAAATCGTTTGACTTGTCCAAATACTGGACCAATGCGCCCATATCGTTGATACAAGCTGGAGGGATACGGACAAACATCAATAATTTAAGTAGAAGAGGTAAGTTAACATAGGAACAAAATAGAAGTATGAGGTATGTAGTTTGACATAGGTTTTAAATGAGCATATTGTGTTAAAAGGTAACATCACTCTTGGAGATTTATTGTCGACGCTGCCGTTTAAAAATGATATAGGTAAAATCACGACTACGGGTTTAGACATTTGGACAGCTTTTGAGTATTCCGTTCGGCGGTACAGCACAACGGTGGCCAACGGTGAATTCCTGCAAGTCTCAGGTAAATGAACTAAATCGGTGTAAATAATATTAAAATCGTATTCATATACATATAATATTATTATCTTCTATTTTATGAAAATACGACAATAATTGTATAATATGATAATATTATGATATCGATACGCAGTGACAATATTTTTCGTAATCTAATGAATTAATTTGCGATGAAATACTAATAGTTATTTCTCAGTAATCTGATCAAGCTAACACACATTCGATATTATCATCCAACAGGATTAAAAGTCGTAATAGACTTTGGTCGGCCCAGTGGCGAGCGCGTGCAATCCATTCACGTTAGGTGTGGAAATTGTGCCGTTCCTGGGTACGAGAAATTGGATTTAAACGCCAATTACACGATAATTATGAGCAAATATCTGTCAGATGGCGGGGACGGGTTTTCGTTCAAAAAATTGATAAAATATCAGAGTTTCGGTGAGTGTGACGCTAATATTATTGTTCCTTGAAAAAAACATTCATTATAGAATACAGTTCTTACATTATTTATAATGTACACGTGTGTTCATAAAACCAGGAACATCCGATTTGAACATCATGGAGGAAGAGTTCCACGTAAGGTCACCGATATGGCCGGAAGTTGGTCAGCGGATAGTGCTGCTCAACGTGGGAGAGTTGAACAAGGTGCAGACGACTAGCAGCGATGGCCAACGCGTTTCGACACCTCTGTCCCACCTGACATTATTATTGTTGACGATCGCGGTCACGTTGTGTCTGACGGACCGACTTATTGTATTATGATACGGTTCTATATAGCGATCACGCAAAAATTTGCTCATGAACAATATTATATTTTTTTTAAATATGTTTTTACATTTTAAGTATTAATAATTGATAAAGATGGCGACCACGTCTTTTCGTTTAACGGCCACAGCAGTATTGTTTGAATTAATGCTTTCAGCCGCGAAAGCTCAGAAATTAAAACGGACCAAGTGTCAATATTATTACCTGACGAGTATACAGGGCTTGTGTAAATGATAATATTATATATTTTGTGAAGTTATAGTCGTATAGATATAATAATATGTGCGTATAGTGATTTTTGGAAGATAAATCGATAGAACGTGCATGACGAGCGGAAAAAAAATTACATATCACGTATCACTGGACAGTACAAGAGTACGTGTACATTATATCGATACGTGAGACTCACGTGAATTTACGTTACTTAAAATGTACGATATTTTATGATATTGAATAACATTGTAATAATGATTTTTAACGGGTGGTTCTCACTTTTTATTTTATACACGTGTTTATATATTATTTAATAAACGATTTTTTACTCACATGCCTGAATATTGTTACGTCTCTGTACTTATGCGTATCGTAAAACGGAATTGTAGCTATAGCAATTTTTTATTACCTATATTTATATGTTATTTAATATAGGTACTATAGTATAATGATATTATTAACGACGATTAATATTATTATTGCTGTCACTAGGTGTCGGAAACCGGATGATATATTATCATATATTATGTTCTGGTGTTTCTAATATCATTAATTGAGGTCGATACGCCAAGCGATTTTCAGATTTTAGATAGATTTTGTTATTATATAGTATATAATAATAATATATTTATAATAATACCTACTGTGGTTAAAATACTTTTTTTCGCAACAAAATATTACGTTCTGACAAGCAGACGATGTCATTATCACAAAGGCAATAAATTACGTGTGTAGGCGATACGGGAAACTTATACCGGGTGGGAATGACTTGAATACAGTCCATTTTCTAGTCTAGTGCACACGCGACGATAGAATACGAAATGTATAAATCGAAAATCGAGATGGATGGTGTACAACAGTTGACACGAGCCCGTGATATCCTCAACAACTATCTAAATCTCAAAATCTCGGAAATGAAATCAAAAATTCAAAATCGATTTATAAATTAGGTGTAGCCGCGTAGGTACACGTTCATCTAGTAAGACGATGCGGCGCCATGGCGGTCTTATAATATTATAAGTTGTACATAGGTAATATTATGTTGCACATATTATGTAAGTTCAGTACAATAGTCAATAAGCTAACAATTTTTGTTTACCACTGGACGAGTTCAAAATAAAAATTTATTTTATTATCCAACACACAGATCCATCAATCCGAATATTATTATAGGTATCTTTAACGTAACAGTGATAATGTTCAAAACGCAAAGTCGTGGTTGTGTCACGCGATGAATATAATTATGATTGTTATTATTACTACGAGGAGTTACTAAAGTTTCTATATAATATCCCCTCGGGAGTGTATAAGCTTATACGTATTGGTATTGTCTGTTGTTACTTCTACCACCGTTTCAAGTCTGATAAAGTGATAATAATAATAACAATAATAAGAATAGTAAAAATATAAATTAAAATAACAATGATAATCATAGTTAATATTAATATAATAGGTAATAAAAATAATAGCCAATAGTAACAATAATAATAACATTAATAGTCCGCCCACAACATATTAATACATCCGTCATTTTACAGTGTGTAGATTAAATTAAGACGAATGATTGTGAAAACATACTCCACGTGACCGAAAAATGGTTACATTTTTCCACCGAAAAAGAATATGGAAATGGAACTGTCCAAGGCTTAGAATTACTGCCTCGTGAGTAATGATTATGTAAATTTTGATTAATAAATTAAAATAGACTTCTTCGTGTTAAAATTAAGTTGAAATGAACGATATAGATGTACATTGAAGTGAATAGATCCAATTGTAAGTACGCGACAATAATTTACAAGACAGGATTTAACCATATTTCATTAATTGTCACTATTCATATTTTGAGTTTAAAAATGTAAAGAAGAAAAATGTCTAATGATTTGAAAATATGTTAACAATAGACAATAAACTAATAGTAAGTTTATTCCAGATAGTTTAAAATATTTAAATAGGTACCAGAGTAATATAAATAATATTATGGTGCTACCTATATGATAACTCTATTGATTACCAATATAATATACTGTATAAAATAATTTAATCATAATAAAAATGGGGATGTAAAACACGTTGTATAAGCAGATAATATTAAGACCAATAAAAATGTACTATAGAATTTATAAATGGTCAAAATGAAAACATAATATTGCGTTTACCTGACATACGTCTTTATAAGTATAGCTCCAGCTCTCCAGGGTATTCTATGTTGTGGATTAGTTTTCGAACGAGCCAACGGGGTAGGTACCTTCATCGTTTTTATGTTTGCAGGCTTTGATGTCGTTCCTTTTGGGCTTTGGGAGATTATATTTTAAGGACATATTTTATTCAAACTTAAAAACGTTATATATTTATTATAATATATTGTACAAGGCCACACGGGCATAAAATTAGTGGTTACTGCTTATAAAGGAAAATTAAATAATAGTAAAAAAAAAATAATTTTACAAATACCGCGTTAAGTCTTATCGAACTTCAATAATTCTATAGTTATATTATTATATTAATAATCTAATAAGTGACTTATTAGTAATAACTGTCGATACTAATGTGTATAACATTATACTACATAGCCTAAAATATTAGGTCGTGTATTGTAATACTATAGCTTATCACTGCATCACCCGAAAATATATGAACTTGTTAGTATAGGTATCAAATTGAATAACACATACAATCAAATATTTATTGTTCAAGATATAAGTGAGATAAATGTATGACTATTTTTCTGATTGCCATAACAAGAACACATTATAGATTTAAAAAAAAATAAAAAAAATAAAAATGTTTTTAATTCAAAGTGTGTAACTATTATTGTATTACAATAGTTCTTAGTTTGCATAATGATATACATATACATATACATATAAATATAGTTATATTATAGTTTAGAAACTTTATCCTACGTCATAACGAGAACTTTAATATAATTTTAAAGAGTCAAAACGTATAGCTGCCAAATCAGATAACAAGAGATGATGCAGAAAAGTGTATCGACCTAATCCTTCAAGGTCAGGGATCTAGAGTTAAATTATTTTACAGAAAAAACTAAAACTCTAATTAAAATATATAATGCCAGCTATTTCTACATTCATATAACATCTTAACTAATAATGGTTTTACATAATATTTTATTCGTGTACTAATAGGAATTATTAACACCGGATTTTTATAGCAATATATAATATATACAATTTAAACTTCTTTAACATATTATATAATAACGAATACATTACATTTGATGACAAAATATTTACAAATAAAATAAGGTTAGCAGGTAATATTGTTATTACATTTTAAACTATTATATGAATGATTATAATATGATTATAATAATTAAACGATTATAAATTGTGAATTTTTACTGTCTATGGACATCATCTTTATTAAAGGAATATTTTTTGCAGAATAATTCTGACTTACTAGTTAATATATAGAAGATAAATTAATGACCCCTGATGCTCTATGTTACATATTGTATGTATAGAAGGAATGTCGTTGCAACAAACGGGATAATATAATATTATTATTTTTAAAAATATAATAATTATAAATCTGCAAAAAGTTATTCTGTGGGTCGAAAGATGATGACAATATTGTATAATGATCGTGTAATTCAATTTTTTTTTTCAATTTTTTAATACAGATAGGTACAACTGGAAAAGTTCCATGACGTGTTTTCGATAAGTTAAAATATGATATCAATCGGTCGCTTTTCCTGTGACGGGCGATTCCCCTGGGAGTGCCGAGTATTGGTGTGATACCACGGGTGGGCCACCGTGTTTTGACGTTTTTCCACGATATGGATGATACAGAAAACCGGGAAAACACGGTGGCCCGCTCAGTATTGTTTTATAATTTGGTTTTTTTTTTTTAATACGATGAAGCGAAGACGATGGCTATTGTAATTAATATTACCTGCCGTAGCTAAATGCTGTACTTTCTTAGATTATTATTACTGTGTACCTACTACCTATTATATTATACTCTACAGACTACAATATTATATATTATATGGTTTTGACGAGGAAAACGTCTAATGATCTGTTTATTAATTAAGGATTATACTATAGTTTTAGTTTGTCTATAATACAAAGAGATCAAGATATACGTCATGAAGTGAGCAAGAGCTGAGATGATTATTTTATCTCTGACGTTACAATTTCAATATATAATGTAATATTGTTTTCAAATATTACATAGTATTATATCCAACAGGTAGGAAAGGTTACGTGGATGACGTCATAATATAATATAAGCTGCGATAGGGGTCCAGAAACAGTACAAAACCGCAGCTTATGCAATTTATATATGCATAACGTACACATATTATTATATTATATATTATGTAGGGAGCCAATGGCTATACTTATACTAGGTCCTTGTATTGTACATGATACATAATATGTTAAAATGAGTTGATGTTTCATAGAAATAGTTTCACATTCACCCTTAGCGTAGACAAAATAATAATATGCACAAAAATGAAACATAAGATATCATTATATTAAATTAATTGCTACAAAAACATAATGTCTAATATAATACTATTACATCACGCCTTAGTTATAAGTTACTTATAACAGTCAGTTGTTTTATAAATATACATACATGAATACATATTATATTATTATTATTATAGACCACAGTTCGTATTAATAAATTAAGATTAGTTAAGTAAGAATTAAAATTTTTAAGAACTAAAAATAAAATGTTTTGAGGAAAATGCTTGGTCGAAATTGTTTCTAAACAATATATTTTTAACAAGCAAAAGAAAAAAACTAAACTCCTTAACGAATCTCAATTTATTGCATCATAATAAAATGTCAGGTATATAATAAAAAATATACGCCTTACTATTTTTTCTAAAATAAATTTTCAATAAATAAAAGTCATGATTCAAACGAATACGTAGTTAATTATTAGCTTACAGTCTTCAAAGTATTTAAAGAGCAGAGTTTTAGTAGACCAACATTTTGCGAGGTACCCCGCCACAGCCCACTCCTTCCACGCATCAAAACTTTAAATACATATAACTTGTATCAACTACTCGTATAAAATCAATTTTTTTATATTGGTATTGAAATGTTCAGAAAATACTCAGCATGTTTTTTCAAACATTGTTTATTTTTAGGCCATCTGCTGTAATGTTAAAGTAATAAGCTTATTAATTAAAATCAATTATTGATACAATAAGTAGGTAATAAATCGAGTACAAATATTATTATTTCCAAAATCGTCAATACCTACTTTTCAAGATAATGAGTGTTTACTATAAAAAGTATCACCCTAAAACCATAATATACCATCGCAAACAGTCCGATATGTGATAAGGTTGTATACCTAACCTAACCTAAACTAGACTCATAGTGTCACGTTCTTATGTGTGTTTTTTTATAAATATTTTTGTTTTTTAAATATATGTTAAGCTGTATGCCTGTACCTATATTGTACGTAAACACGCGTAGTATAACTGTATAAGACGTAAAGCTGTATTTCTAGATGTTACAAGTATACGAATATTTGTAGAATAAAATAAATATTATCCCTTCAGTAAATGTAAAAGAAACTCGCTATATCGCCAAAGTAACCAAATCCAATATACCTCTATCCGTGAACATAGTGAATACCAATAATAATATAATAATATCTGAGTGAAAAAAATTCTAATATATTTTACTTTTAAAAAAAAAAAACAAATAATATCAATCGTTGTGAAACATAAATATATATTATATAATAGGTACATGATACATGATAATATTTTACAGTTATTAAATATTTATAATTAATAATAACATTATAATAAAATATCTACTGCATAAAAAGAATCAATAAAATGGTAATTTTTTTTTTTAATTAAATAAACCAGCTTTTTTTACATGTATTTTTACTTTTAACGAGAGCAAACATATATAATTGTATACATTTTTGAAAACAATTTATAAATACGGGTACCTATGTATAATATTATATATACTTTTATTTTATTATACAGGTAAGCCCGAGGGTGGTTTTAATAAACTGGAGATTTATTTACTTTGTTATAGCAGGTGATTATTTTAAAAGTTGAAATATTAAAAACGTGTTGATTAAAAATCCAGATGTGAATATAGTTCATAAAATATGTAGGTACCTATGTTTTACCATAAGTTACAGTTCAGAATTATTTTGAATTTTAAACGTGGTATGTATGTTATTCACTAAAATAGAACATTGAAATGTAGGGGTACTGTACGTCTAAGGTTTCATATATTTCCTTTCAAAGTTTAAAGGGTTGGATTTTGTAATTTCAAAGTTAAAAATAAACACCACCAACATGAAGTTTTCTACCTTTTGAGGTAAATCATAAAAATATCAGAGCATGGAAACAGTGTAAGACTGAACAGTGATCAAAAGGAAACACACTGACATGAAATAAAATAAACGTTTTTTCAATCTACCTGGAATTTGAAATAATAGTTTTAAATTACTTGGTCTCGAGTGTCGCGAGTATATTATAATAAAGTTTACCATATTTTAACTAAAAATGTTTATCAATATTTTCAACCGTATTATAGTAAGTAAATTATCCTAACATCACATTTTTTTTTTATTTATGATTTAAAACTAAGATCATCAAAGGACTTGATAAAAATAAATATACATATTATTGTAAAATTAAAATACTTTTGAATATTATATTATGCAAGTATTGTAATTTATTGTTTTTGAATCAATGTCAAAATAAAAAAGTATTTAATTTCAGTTTAAAAATACGAAAATTAGCAATTCTCTATTTAGACCTGTAATTTTAGAACGGTTTTATATTTTGAACTGAACAAGGTAGTTTTTTCAATGACGTGTTTTATTCACTGGATGACATTTTTAGAGTGAGTTGAAGTAGCTTATCTAAAATGTTATACACGGCACACGCCCTATTTAAATACTGGAAGTTGAACATGTTGAATGAATATTGTACATCAGTATATTACAGGGATGTAATATTTCCAGTACATCGAATTTATTTCCAGACTTATTTTAAGCACCCACGGAATATAAAAAAAATTTTAAAATTTTTGAGTGAGTCGAGGACTACTTAATATTATTTTTTTAAACTCATTCATGTTGATCTAGAATGTTTTTTATTTGTAATAATATCGATGCATTGATGTATATACGTGACACCTATCTATCCGACATAATATATTTTATTCCACAAACGAAACATAATATCCAAATATTAAGCCCACGAACTCGCTGGGAGATATTTTAAATCAATTTACGCGATAATAGTTCGACCTCAATTTTTTTTTCATTTCATTTTTATCCCTATCAGACGAAACACGATAAACGCATTAAAGCCATAACATATATAGGCACATTATACATCATGACACACAAATAGAGGGGAAGAGGGAGAGAGAGGGCTCTATTTGATCGACTTTGTCATGATATAAAAATATTTCACTTACCTTAAAAATATTTTCCCGTTCACACACGTGCAGCAAATGGGCCTTTCAAATCGGACGGCATGCACAATCGTTTTCAACAACAGCGACGACGACCGCGTCAACCGAGACAGCGAGCAGCGATAGCACCACCACCACCGGCAGCAGCAGCACCAGCACCAGCACACCGCCAGCACACCACCAGCAGCAGCAGCAACAGCCGGCCGTGTTTGGTGGACGCACGCGGAACACACGACGGCGGGACACGACGGGACGACGTCATTTCCCGGAGAGAGCACTTTCGGCACGCGCATTCCCGTCGGCGCTTTCCGGAGACCGATTCGCCGCCGCCGCCACCACCGCCGGCGCGTACAACAACAAATCACCGGTACCCCCTCGACCACCCCCCCCCCCTCGCCAATTTCCACACACCCGCCACTGAACCATTCCCGCATCGAGACCAAAACCAACCCCCACGGTCGACCGTCGCCCATACCCCACCGGCCGCCATCCGTCCGCGAGCCCCGGCCACATCCCTACACGCCGCCAAAGTCATTGAGTCGACTGCGTCGCCGCCGCAGGTGCGCAGCGTAATAAGGGTTAGGTGATAGGGTGGGTGAGGTGGTATATAGCTATAATATACCTTATGCGTAATATAATTACCTGGTGATGATGCCATAGCGAGTGAAACGTCAAATGACAGTGTTTGTATTTGTGGCGATAAGATGATCTATATCAGGGGTGGCCAAACCGCGTCTCGCGAGCCGCATGCGGCTCGCATCTTAACGTAGGTAACATTAGATTAACATAAGAGCCAAGATGTAAAAAAAAAAGTCATATAATATATAATAATATGACCTTTTTTTTTTTTACATCTTTGCTCTTCAATTTTTATTAATATATTTGGTTGCTCGCGAGTCTCTTCTCGCTGGCCACCCCTGATCTATATAATATGATGGATAAGTTCGGACGATGGACCGGAAATCCTCAAGACGTGGCTGGAGGGATCTATAGTTTAAATTCGATAGATCCGCGCACGCGATTTTAGCCACTCGGATATCGAGTTGGAGTCACGCCGATTTTAAGGGGAAAAGCACGTATGGGCCAGTTGGAAAAAATCAAATTGGTAGACTATGTAAACCGTTTGGTGTAATTATTATCTACACGGTAAAATCATCAGTTTAAAAAGATATTCTTGATATTTAACTATTCGTTATTAGGTAGCGTTTTTATACGTAGATAATCCTCAAGTTATTATAAAATGTTACTGTTTCGCAGTGTTTTAGTTCAGTGAAACGCTTGATTATTCAATATCAATATACATAGGTAAACCTACCTATAAAAAAAAGGATCATCAGACTAATACCACGATTGGCGGTGCTATTCGATAAAAGTACTAGGTTTATGAAACTGAAGATACTCAATACTAAAACGTTCTATGTTTGGAGTTGTACTGTTTTACGCCTCATTGAATTCACACCCTACCCATATATACCGTATTCAGCTACAGTAATACAACAACGCTGTATATCTAGTTCTCCCAATAACATATACAACATAACATAAACATTATACTTATAAATATGTAATGGGATAATAGTATATACATATGGTACATAAAACAACTTGTCCTAACTGGCTAAATGGCAACTACCTGAACGAATTCATCATCACCTATAGCTGGAACTACGGAAACTAAGAGTATGAAATTTAGTCAGTAGTTTCGTTTTATAATGTAGAGATCCACGAAGAAAGGATTTTCTAAAATTCACATTTTAAACAAGTCTTCAAACAAGTATTTTGAGATTCACGGAGGAAATCGAAACTTATTTTTTCTATAATATAAATGGTTGCCATTAATTACTCAGCTAGATCAAGTACAAGAATGAAGCATGCATCAAATCGTCGCGTTTACATGGCTTCGAGCATCTATATTTTAAAACCAAATGTATGTTATGTAGCTTATATATACTCAAAA
>NC_042494.1:50889255-50918498 GCF_005508785.2 Acyrthosiphon pisum | reverse complement strand
TACGTGTGTAAGACGGAGACAACACATGCGTGTATCACGTCCTCTTAACTGATTTCATATACCACACTTTATTTAACATATATTGATGCATTTGTTTTTAAAGCATAATATCATTTGCATATTTTATATAACTCTTTTCTTCTTTACAACTAAGACGAGAATTAATGATCACAGAAAAATCTTAGATATAATTGAAAATAATATTTCTTAATTTAGGAAAAATGTTTTTTTATGGTTTTTATTGTTATCAAAGAAAATAGATAATTAAACATGGCTTATGCTACCATGGTTTATATGGTTTATTTGGTGGACTTTTAGTTTACCCTGGTTGAGTATTATCCTGTTAGGTATTAATTTTTACGAACTTGGTACATATTTTTAATGCATATAGTGCATATTTTGAAAGTTTTTGTGCATACTGTTGCATATTTTGTAATTTTTACCATACATATCTACTTCATATTTATAGGATATTTTTAGTGCATATAATTCCGGTCTCTCATTATTACTCAAGCGAACATGGTAAAATATGTCAATATTGAAAATATTATTATAATAATATATTATAATTGTAGCCGGCAAGACACACGAAGTTGGAAAAAGCGGACATCCTAGAAATGACCGTGCGGCACCTGCAGTCGTTGCACCGGAATGGCAACGCCAGCCGACCACTGGCCCCGACCGCCTGTCCGACGGTCGAACCGTTGTCGTCTTCGTCGTCAACCGCAGCCTTAACAGCGGGGGTCGTTCAAAAGTTCCAGACGGGTTACCAGGAATGCGCCGGCGAGGTGAACCGGTTCGTTGACCGGTTGGACGGGGTAGACGAAGACATCAAGAAGAGGCTGATGTCGCACCTAGACTCGTGCGTGGCCAAAATGAGGTACGTCGCAGCGGCCGCGGGCACGGTGCCACCACCGCCACCCCCCCCGCGTCCACACGTGAACAATAGTTACTCGTTGCACCCTCGGATTGACCAAGCGGCGGCGGCAGCATTGGCCGCGGCCGCGTCGGTCCCGATGCCAAGCAGTCGACCGGCCCTACAGCAGCCGCTGTTGGGAGACTTGACGCTCCCTATCATCCCACCGACCGTCCCGCCGCCGTCCATCCCGAAAGCCGGCCGTCTACGGACGAGCGCGTTCACGGCCGTACATGGCCAGCTCCCGCCACATGATGTTGATCTGACGCCTTTCGTGTATTGTGACGAACCGGACGTGTCGTCGACCAGCTCGTGGGCCGAAGACATGGCCGCCGCAGCCACATCCCTGCAGCACCCACCACTTGATTTTTCAATGAAAAAAACGGTGGCCGGGTGCAGCAACAAGAGGCCCCTGGGCGATATACCGGTAAACGTTCCTACGGCCGCCGCATCGTCCTCGCACAAGCAGTCGACGACGGTGGCGTCAAGCGGTAATGGCCCTACGCCCGCGCATGTCCGCAGGCCGGAAGCCGTGGCTGCTGCAGTCAGACCGTGCGACGGTCCCGATTCCGACCCAAACATGTGGAGGCCCTGGTGACGGCCATCCGCGATAAGTCCCAGATACATTATACTTCAGCTGGAGTAGGGCTGGCGGTGTTTTTGGTATATACCGGTTATTACCAGGTATTGTGTATAAATTCTGTATCCAGTACATTTGGTATTTGCCTATACCGGTATACCGTAATTCGGTCGTTACCGTGCCAAGGTGATTACCAAAAATAACGTATTCATGTCTGTCCTCTGTATAAAGAGTACCTGCCCGTATTATATATTTTACAAATCTATTTTCGGTGTAGTGCAGTTTAAACCATATACGGACATAAATGGTTCGTAGTCATTCTTTGTAAGTATGTAAACTATATGGTGGATCACGACTTCAAAAACATTAGGAACCACTGATCTAGAACGGTTTGTAGAACTTAAACCTTTTTTATTATTGCAACACTCCACCCCTTCCTACCACAGTGTTAATAAAATATTTTGTGACCTTTTTTTTAGCCAATAATAATTGCTAACATATTTTTTAAAATAAATATTAAATATTCCTAGGACGGAGAGATTGTTTTAGATTATATACAGGGGTGGCCAAACCGCGTCTCACGAGCCGCATGCGGCTCGCATCTTAACGTAACATTAGATTAAACGTAAGAGCCAAGATGTAAAAAAAAAAAGTCATATAATATATAATAATATGACCTTTTTTTTTTTTTACATCTTTGCTCTTCAATTTTTATTAATATATTTGGTTGCTCGCGAGTCTCTTCTCGCTGGCCACCCCTGATCTATATAATATGATGGATAAGTTCGGACGATGGACCGGAAATCCTCAAGACGTGGCTGGAGGGATCTATAGTTTAAATTCGATAGATCCGCGCACGCGATTTTAGCCACTCGGATATCGAGTTGGAGTCACGCCGATTTTAAGGGGAAAAGCACGTATGGGCCAGTTGGAAAAAATCAAATTGGTAGACTATGTAAACCGTTTGGTGTAATTATTATCTACACGGTAAAATCATCAGTTTAAAAAGATATTCTTGATATTTAACTATTCGTTATTAGGTAGCGTTTTTATACGTAGGTAATCCTCAAGTTATTATAAAATGTTACTGCTTCGCAGTGTTTTAGTTCAGTGAAACGCTTGATTATTCAATATCAATATACATAGGTAAACCTACCTATAAAAAAAAGGATCATCAGACTAATACCACGATTGGCGGTGCTATTCGATAAAAGTACTAGGTTTATGAAACTGAAGATACTCAATACTAAAACGTTCTATGTTTGGAGTTGTACTGTTTTACGCCTCATTGAATTCACACCCTACCCATATATACCGTATTCAGCTACAGTAATACAACAACGCTGTATATCTAGTTCTCCCAATAACATATACAACATAACATAAACATTATACTTATAAATATGTAATGGGATAATAGTATATACATATGGTACATAAAACAACTTGTCCTAACTGGCTAAATGGCAACTACCTGAACGAATTCATCATCACCTATAGCTGGAACTACGGAAACTAAGAGTATGAAATTTAGTCAGTAGTTTCGTTTTATAATGTAGAGATCCACGAAGAAAGGATTTTCTAAAATTCACATTTTAAACAAGTCTTCAAACAAGTATTTTGAGATTCACGGAGGAAATCGAAACTTATTTTTCTATAATATAAATGGTTGCCATTAATTACTCAGCTAGATCAAGTACAAGAATGAAGCATGCATCAAATCGTCGCGTTTACATGGCTTCGAGCATCTATATTTTAAAACCAAATGTATGTTATGTAGCTTAATATATACTCAAAACCTACTCGATTTATTTTTACGAAAATCTCAGATATTGTGTTTAGAGATTTCAGAAGAGTTTAGAAAGTAAGTAATTTAAACCACGTTAAAATATATACAAAGTAATAAATCCAATATGTGACTGGCCATCTTGGTAGAATTATTTCCCAAAATATACACTGACACCGATTCGTCCGTGAACTGAGGTACACCAAAACTGAGAAACTTTCAAACCGAGAAACAAATGCCTAAGGTTGAAAGCTAGTATAGTTAATATAATTAATATTATATTTATAGTATTTTATACATCACTTGAATTTTTTTACCTAGGCTTTCTAAACCTATAAATATAACATATACAGTGTATATTATACACATGTTATACGGAATTACGATAATTAATTTTAAACCATATTATATATACATCGTAGAAGCATATTGCTAAATAAAATTATGAAGTGATGATGACCATTATACTTTGGGAAACGGGTGACGGAAACCTTATGATTTATTATTTAATTAAAATTTAACACATCCATGACGATGACCTAATTAAAGAAGAGTTATCCTCGAAAGCTACTAAACACTTTAGAGAGTTTCCATTTTTTTCTTTTTGTGTTCAGAGAGTATCTCATGTTTAAGGCTTCACGAGAATTAATATTATAGTTTTTCTATTTTTACCATATATACAGGTGGTGCTGGTATACTACTGCTGCCTTGTAAATCTTTAAATATATTACACCCATAGTATAATATAATACCTATATTATCCATTTATACAATTTATTGAACCTATTTTATAGTTAACTAAAATTAAATTATAAAATTTGAAATATAATTTTGGATAAGTAACTCATAATGTTAAATCATTATTATGTCCAAGCAATAAGTTCTTATTCACTATTAATTTAAACATTTTTATTGCTCTACTTAATATTTCAATAGTAAATAAGTAAGGGTGACGTAAATATATTTGGTCAAAACAAAATTGATCCAACTGTAGCATTTTATTTTTTTGTCAAAATATGTCCTGTGTCCTGTCTATTTTAAGTAAGTACACCGGAATTTGATTACTTAAACCTAGTATGGAGTCTACGCGTCATGTATATACAAAGTACAATTTTTACTTATGCACAAATATAGTATTTTATATTATTATAATCAGTAATCAACGCTTATTAGACTAACCTTGGGATCACAGTATTTGAGTTCATTATATGAGAACATATTATATGCATCGTAATAAAAAATAAAAATTTGAGTAGTATAATAGCATAATGTAGCATTGTAATTTGTAGCATAATATTATGTTTTTTATTTGTCTATTTCAAATGTATGTAAAATAAAAACTAATGAAAATTGAAAACGATAAAAATAGTAAACATATTTTTTTCCAATTATGTAGTTTTGTAAATAATTACTACAATTACATAAAAACATATTTTCTAATTATTAATACTTTTCAATAGGATATGTTGAGGAAATAGTATTAGTTGTCAAATATAATATGTACCATAAAATTTGGAAAATGGACTAATAATAAAAATTGAGGAAATATTTCTTTAAAACATACTTTAAACAGTTTGGTGAGTCAAATAGACGATTTTTATTCTGTATGTATATATGTGTAAATCGGGACTAGCCTATTTGAGTCCATTAACTAATTAATTAGTCCTAAAAACTGCGACTACTGTATATTGATACTTCCACATACAGTTCTATACCACGATCGTGGTTGTTGATTGTACGTTCATTTTGGAGTCGGAGTGGCACGGCGGTGGCGTTTGTTTAACTCCATAATATTGTCAAAAGGTTGATTAAGCGGTGAAGATAATTAAAAAAAAAAATGAATTGGTATAATATTTATAAATGAGGTGATAAGTATGATCTAGGGATACATTTACCCTCCACCCACCAATTCACGAGTGCCACTGAATATTTATGTGTATAATAATATATATAGGTATGCCAATATATTTATTTTTAACATAATTAATTTAATTCATGGATGTCTGACGTGCAGTGGTTAAGACATGGGGGAAGGTTTTTGGAGGGAATTTTTTTTATAATATCTAGGTAGGTATTATATAAAAAATAAGTTTTGTATATATACATCTTTCACATAATAATTGCCAAGGCAACCAACAAATAAGTAAATAATAATAATATTAATTAAATACTCAAGAATCAATATTTTTCCTCTACAAGAAAAATCTATGAATTGTAAATATTGTTTTTTTATTAATAGTAACCATAATAATGAAAACCTTACGAAAAATCGGTCAGAAACAAATCTTTTTATATAGACCAAAAACATATCAATGTTTTAAAAAATGTAAAATCTCCGTTAATCATTTAGGTACATCGATTTGTGTAATATTATATTATTATATATATTATTTAGATATACCTACGTGACTTCAATCATCATCCTGGGACATAGAATAATTATAGTTGACGAGTCAACCCTATAACCAATTATAACAAGCTTTGAAATTACTAATTAGAATTTATCAAAAAGATTACAAGTGAATGGTATTGTGATAAACAGAAATTGTTTATGTGTTAGGTAGATTTAATTACACTATTACTGGAATATTAATCTAAAAGGGGATTATTTGTATTGGTACCAAACGATAAGTAACTAATCAAACTAAAACGTATTACCAAAAAACAAGGAACGGTGTTAAAAATGTTCAATAATATTCCAATTAAAATGCGTAATGCCATAATATACACCCGAGTACCGATTATAAAAGCTAATTATTGATTTTCAACATTGTTAAAAAAATTTTGACAATTGTATGTATACGCTATACCTGTAGATCAAACCCAAAATGAACAAAAACAATATCGAATAAAAAAAGTTTAGGTTATCATTAATATTGGAATTCCTAATATGATAATCACAGTTAATTGTCTTGTGATAATTATTAATATATTTATAAAGTATATAAGATAGATTAGTTGAATTATAAAATCAAACATGAGTTGAAATAAGCCAAAAAGAATATGTCATCGCATTTTAAAAACGATTAAAGCAGCTGTGTCCAGTGAAAATCAGAAAGTTGATTATTTAATACTAGAATCAAGTATTAACTATAATGATTTTAAATTGCAATGTCCAAACTAATCTTGGGTATTCGACAGTATAAATTGTAAAACTTTTTAATAAAAAATAATTAACAATTGTGAAATATTAAAAACTAATGACAAAACCAAATAATATATAACATAGCCCATCGCAGTATACTTTTTATCGAGTCCCGAGAGAATTATCAGATAAAACTTTCAAACTTAAATTAATTAAACAAACTATATTGGAGAGTATAAGCAATATTCGAGCAGAAAGAAATATGTAAATATTGAGTTATAGTACGAGTTTCAATTAAATAGTGACTTGAAATTGAAAATAATGATTTACTTTTTTCGTATGAAACGGCCCAAGAAGTTCGCAAACACATGGAAAATAAATTGTTCGTCTGTACAAGTGCTGTATAAGACGTGTATTTGTGTACAACTGTAGTGTATAATATTATTATATAAGGTAGTAGCGGTGCGACGACGGAGTAATGGATTTTGATGGAATTCGATCAAAACGAGGAATAATTCAGTGCCCCGACGCACCGCGGAGTGAAACGATTACGATTTATATTTACGATTCAATTACTTTATACACTAGCTGGTAATATTATATTGTGTGCTCTGGTTAATAAAAGCTAGAACAGGTACGCCCCACATGTGTATTCTATATACCAGTTAATGCTTATTCCGTTGCCAGTCTAAAATAACTAGGTAGGTATTACATTTCGATTCGAAAGCTTGTTGACATCGTTCTCCATCGCTATATTATTCCGTTAAATTACAGTATTTCGGGTTCCCCGCAAACAAATGTTTAAACAATGGTTTCGTGGTTTCTATATTAAATTGTAATTGTATTTTGTATTTTGTATTTTTTTTACGAAGTATGTTAATAGCATGCGGTGGGCATTTTTATTTTGAATTTAATTACTCCAGCACAATAATTGCATATCGTAATAATTTAGCAGGTACTATTATTAGCTTTAGCTATTATATATCATTGTCCATTAGTACTTGAATATTATGTTAATGACATATACCTACTTAATGAATTTGAAACTATTATAATACTTACATTCGTACTAAATTTAATTAATTCCACAAAATTTTAGTTGATTTGGGGATAACACTTTCAAATTTCTATAATGTCTAATCACATTGATTAATCACTACTCAGTACCTATTTAAGTCAAGTGGGCGTAGTACCAAATGCGTATTTATTATTTTCCCTAGATTTTAAAAATATGTTAGTACCAAGATTTGTTTATAATAAATATTATGTACATAACTATGTTTTTGATTCTTTCTTAACCTCTTATTACTTATATTATCCTTATCGTAAGTATTATTATATAACCTTATTTTAATATAACTATTTTATTATATTGTAAAAATATTCAAAAGTTTTGAAATGAGGTGAATAGTATGTTTTTAAAACTTATTTTTACTAGCTTAAATTATATTAAAATACCAAGCACCAAAGATGATAAAATATGTCAATTTCAAAATAAATCACAGGTGAGTTTTAAATTAATTATTTTGAGAAATATTAACTTTTATGAAAAACAGTCGTTTGACTATTGGTTATACCTACTTTATCCGTTATAAGGAGAAGTAAATTTCTTATTACTCGGCAAAGGACATAATAATTGCAATTTTCATAGTTATTATTTTTTAATGTATATTCCATTTCCAGAAAACTGAGGGTGTGTGTTTATGTATAGAGAACTACTATACGTTGAAGAGCAAACGAACTCACCTCTTGACGATATTATTTCCGTTGGTAAATTAAAAACGTACTTCACAGTAGGTAAGTAGTTGATGGAAATTACGTTATTGGTTCAATTCTCTGTAAAAAATAATAATTATAATAATATAATGTCACCTAAACAACAATTTTTTAATAAATATTACCGTGAAAAAGTTTGATATATTATTTATTAAACATTTTATATTGATGTTTTTTATTTATTTATATTTGGTGTTAGACCTTAGACCTTTGATCATTGCATGGTTATGGTCACTTTTAATTTACTTTTAGTTATTTCAAACAATAATTATTCCGGACCATCTTATAAATTTAAGTAGATATGTTGTATCATTATCGATCTATAAAAATCATTTTGTAGTATAGACGTCAAGCATATAATTTTAAAATAATTTTTTTTGAAGAAAAAGAATAGTTATCAATTGTGTAGATTGTTTCCTACAATTCGTATGTTTCCTTCTTACGTATGAAGTATTTGTATTATTTTTCTTGCCAATAATATTTAGCAGTTTATACGACTATACTACTTATGAGAATTTATTTTTCTCTACGGATTCCCAATGTGACTATAAAGATTGCGATAATGAATGTTTCCTATTTTAAAATATTTAAATTAACAAATCTCTCTAACTGCAAATTCTTACACTATACTCTTTTGATTAGGTTTACGTAATATATATTACATAGAATGCCTATCCATACATCCATATCCATCAAACGGTTAAATTAAATCCAAAATAAGTTTTTAAGAATTTCATTATTTCATTGCTATGCTGGCGTAAACATCAAGCACATTGATTTATCCGATAGATACCGTGAATTTGATCTATCTGTTATATTAAAATTACTTAATGGCTCAATCGTATTCTGCTGAGTTACATTTAATTTAATCATTTGTTCGGTAGGCGTCGTAATTCAAGGAGTCTTTGTAATTTTGGTCTCTATACGAAAACAATATAATTATAATATAATAATGCTATTTTTAACATCGCTATACTATATTAGATATATTATGTAGATTTATAATTTACTAACCGATATTTTTTAGATAAAACCGAAATCTATATAACCAAATTTATTTTATGGTACCTATATAAAGGATCATCCAAATTATGTGTGACAAAAATGGTGGGGATTTTGTTGGTTCTATTTAGGATATTATGTTGCGTTTAATAATAAACACGTAAATTGATAATTTAATAATAATAATAATGACGACGATGATGAGCTACGTGTATAAAGCTTGACTACGATGACGTCATCGCGTGAGTACATATAATACCTTCGCATTACTCCCTGTGCACGTGATATATATATATTATATATTATTTTGCCACCGCATCCGTCGTCCCGCGTAAAGGCCGATTGTGCGCGCGCGAGTGTGCTTTATATACTTCAAAGGAGATAGTTTTAATGCGTTTGGTTGGGTTCGGAAGCCCCTAAATATATACACAGTATACATAAATATATATATATATGATCACTTCGTGTCCTCGCCAAAGTGGAAGGGTAGTTAGTTATGTGTATAAGAGAACTTTCATAAGCGTATTTATATTGTTGTTGTTATTATTATTATTACAAGCCATTGAAACTACCATCGAGGACACAGCTAGTTGAGTTGTGTGCCATACGAATACATCTATGACTTTTGATAACGTCATGCATTACAATTTTTATATTATCGTCTTATCAACCTGATATATAATACTATTATGTGTGGCCCATGTTGTATAATATAAGTCAAAGTGTTAAGAAGACGTCACACCCGCATGTGTTGTCTCCATCTTACACACGTACGATATAGACAAAACGCGTTTACGCAGTCTGAACTCTGAGTACAAATTGCTCAATTTTGGTTCTAGAGTAAAAATACCTATTATCAAATTGAATAATGACAATATTTCTGAGGGAAATTCGTTGAGTTTTTTTTCTATTATACCCAATATAACGTTCATTATACCTTTTCAAAATTTAATTTCTCGTCTTATCGAAACGGCTTATCCTCCAAAATATTGCCATCCTTTAATTTTCTAATAGGTGTTTTTTATGCCAACACCAAAATTGAGCGAGTACTACTCAGACTGCGTAAACGTTTTTTGTCTATGTCGTACGTGGATAAGACGGAGACAACACAAGCGGGAGTGGCATCCATGATAATCGATTATTATTATAATATTGTATCGACGCGTTAAACAGGGTAATTATATTATAATATTATCTAATAACTAGTAATAGGAGTTAAAAAAAAAAGTTACGCCACTTACAGTTATTAAGCCCGTACACAGGGTTTGAAATACGCGTATTATATATTTATATAAATAGTAAATAACTGCAGAGTGTATATATCGAACCATAATTAAAATAGATAGAAATACCACGCACAGGCTCTATAACTACGTCGTAAATACCAATTTCTGTGTTAATTATATAGGACCTCGGTGCATGTAGAACGTATATGGGTAAGTCACATATCACTGTGTACAATTGAAATATTTTCCACTATAAATTATAGACGGCGTTTTAAATAATTATTATAGAAGATAAATTGCAGCATTTTGGAGGCACCACGAATTTTCAATTATCCGCATATGACAGTTATGGTTTTTTAGTAAAAAAAAAAAAAAAAACATTATTACGATAGGTACTATAAACCAAGGACGTGACATTTTTGACAGGCCGCGAACTTTTCTCGGTCGCTTTGAGAGACGAAATCGACTAGTGTATCGCCACCACTGCGAATAGCAGGTGAGTATATATTATAATACCACTCACCCTATCCTTTTATGCAACTACTAATTGAATGAGCAACTCCGGCACAATGAAAGTACAATGTAGAAGGATTCTAAGAAATTTAATTAGTTCGATTGAGGCATGGTTTGCGGTAGTCACAGCGGTGGTGTACCTTTTACCTTTGAAATTTAAACTTATGATGTATGTATATATTCGCACAGCGATGTAGGAATATGATTGAAGTTTATGAAAAATGTGCATGAAGCAATAATGGCGTAGAGCATTTATGAGAACGACGCTGTGAAAGAATAAAGTAGGAAGCATTAAACTTTTTGTTTTATTTATATATTTCGAATAACTTAAGTGACTTTGACAATCGCAGTTAGCGAATATTTTAATAATCGTAATGTTTATAATAAATTAATGTAGGTACAGGAGAACTGGAGAAAATTGTCAGATACAAATATATAATAGTATCGTACTACAGATGCTCTCGGTGTATATACTGCGTAGTATATTATATATTTATATCTATATTATATTATTATTATACTTGTCATATATGGCAGCGATAAACACGCCCCGGAGGAATATTGAAACGCAATATTAGACATATAATAACAGTAAAGACGTCATGGCATCGTGAAACGTCAATTTATTTCGGATAAGTATTTATTGACGATTTGACGTATACGGTGTCACGGTGGAATCATCGTCGCGAAAAAATAATAACCATAATATAATGATTGCGTATTCTGCAGCAGATATGAAGACATTCCAATTTTGGGTGTTTGTGCAACAGTTGTACTGTCGAGAAGATCGCGTCCACATTATTGATATATATATTATATATATATACATTATACATATATCATAGCTACTAGGTACCTATTCAATAAACAAATATAAAACAATATTGTACATTCATGAATAAAATAATAATCCTTTGAATAATTTCTACATTTTGTGAACTGAACAATTTAAATAAATTACAACTTACAGTAGTAATAATGGTTATTTCCGATTTCCTATAGTCATGCGATTCTACAATAATAAATTAATAATAATACACCGGTGACGTGTGGGACAGTAACTGTTGATGGTTTCTAAAGCTAAACACATAACATTATCGTCAGACAATAATTGGTCATAATTCGTATATTTTGTAGAAAGCAATTCGTCAATATATTTCCACTTAAGGACGTCGGAGTCAGTGCGTGCGTTTTTAATAAAAAAAAATATATTTGTCTTATAGGAAAAAGCTCACGTCATGTAGATTAGTTGGATTTCGTTAATTTTTTTTTATTTAAAAGTAGGGAATATTTTACAAGTCAGATCAAAGTTCGATTTTCAAAATTATAATTATAGAAGATAAAATATGAATTTGAATAATGCACAATATTAATTGTTATTTTTCAAACGTATTTTTTCTAGCACTATTAGTTAGAGTAAAATGAAAATTCGGGCTTTGATCTGACATGTAAAATGTTCACATCTTTGATCTTTCGGATAAAAACAATTAACAAAATTCGACATATCAATGAGGCTTGAGAGTTTTAACTGTGAATTAATTTTTGTTGATATAATACACCGTATCAAATACCCTAAATAGACATTGGGTAGTAGATTAGTGGAAAAGTATTATAATAAAGACATAACAACTGAAATGTAAAATATAATTTTGAAATTTTACAGAATAGCGGATAATTGGAAAAACCCGCACTGACACCCTTAACACCCGAATACTCGAGTGGACGAATATTGATCGGAAACAAAATATAATATTATCATCATTATATATTTAATGGCCATGAATTAGTTTTTATTTTACTTAAAACTCACATATTGTATGAAAAATTGAAGTATGAGATACGCCTGCGCAATAACAGATTTAAAAAAAGATCGCATGAGCTTGAATGTAAAATCGAATAAAATATTAATACGGTATTTATAAATAAATCCTATTTAAATTTGAATCGAGTACAATATACAATGATATTTTTCGAATAAGGAGTGTTGACAATCCTTAAACCTACATAAAGATCAATGATTAACGGATATAGAAAATAAATACATTTTATGAATGATAAAAAAGTACGATCAAGATACTAATTGTATTTGTCTAAATTATTCAGAGTAAGGAAAAAAAGAACTGTCCGAACAGACTTTGATCTAGAATAAAGAAAACAAAATATTATAGAACTAAAAAAGGTTGTGCAAAATAAATTGGATTTATGTGGTGAATCGAACTGCAATATTTTTTGCTACTCATTTATAAAAACAATCCAATGCCGTAAAGGCGAAAAAAATCTTTAATTTTGTATTTCAATTTACGGACGTTTATTTTTTTAGTGGATTCCAACGAGAATTTCTATGTAAAAAACATTATATTGTTAAACTTAATGAAATCAATGACTTTGATAAAAAAAAAAGACTTACGTCGTTTATTACATTTTATAATTAAAGTATTTTTAACATAATGCAATATAATAAACGCTACTAAAATAACAAGTTATTTTCGGTAAAAAAAAAAAAAAGTGGTAATAGTAGACATAATAAAAACTTTAACTTTTTGTTTACGTGAAAAGTATGATGTATGACTTTTAGATTGGTAATCAGCATAAATAAATTATTATGTCAACAATTTATCGTTCAAACATTTCAAACTTTTTGCAATGATTAAAAAAAGTAAGAGACAAAATCATTTTTACTTAAAAAAAAAAAATCCCGCTGAGTTGATATCGACTGCTAAAACGAACATTTATTAGTAGACACGCTTTAAATGTATTCAAACGTCTCATTTATAAAATATCAAATAACAAAGTAATGTTAATAGTTCATATTTAACAAACTTCAACTTGGTGTGTACGGAAAAACATTTTTTTTTCTCTTGAAATGTTAAATTTAAATAAATGCAGGATTACTTTATGAAGTATAAATAGGAGATAACAAGAAAGCAAATGAGATTTTTTCATTCAAAGTAGAATGACAAACAAAATGCAAATGCACGTTAAATAAACAAAATATCTTGAAATGGTATATACGTACGTATACTGTATATTATATATAATATGTTCCTATATAAGATTTAAAACTCTCCAAATCATGTACATGACTTACGTTAGTGTATACTTTAAGATAAATAAAATGTCATGTTAAGTATATTGAGGTTTGAATAACAATTCGTTAATGATTTTAAAAAAAAGTAAACTTTTAGTGAACAAATTAATCTCAGAACAGATTCCCAGACGTTTATGTTTAGTTAGATACGTTAATTAGTTATAGATAAACAATATAATAATTTAATGAAAATTATATTATTTATTATTAGTATTATTGGCCACTGGTAGGTAAAGGTAATTATAGTGGTAAGACTAGTCCAACACATTATATCTAAGGAATATTATATCTGCAAAACAATAATTTATAATTCGATGATATATATTTTTCATGCGATTACTATTGACTGTTAAATGTATTTTCAGATTTCTACACATTTTGAAAATAGCTGAAAAATAACTAAGTTATAACTATGGTTGATGTAATAATATAATGTGTACGTATTACTGTACAATAGGTATATTATAAAAAATAAAACATATTATGTAAATTTCATCGAATACTTAGGATTAAATCTTAATATACTAATCCACAATTGTACCTATAGAATATTTTTATTTTTTTTACGACGAAAATGGAAACAATTTTTTTTACTTTGTTCCCTGACATTCATGACAGCTGATATAATATCAGCAGAATATTATTATAATAACCAAATATTGTTATTATTTTTAACATTTATTGATTACATAGGTAGGTAGTCTATAAGAAACAAAAAAATATAATATTAATTGAATAGAGAATACAAGACATGCTAGGCAGATAAAAGAAGCATCACAGCAGTGAAACTTTTTGGTCAGGTTTTTTTGTATTAGTTTAATTTATATACCTATTTAATATAATATACATAAAATATATATTTACTTATTTTGTTAATGAAAAAGGTTTCTGCTGTCTACACCAGCGTTGTTTAAGGTGGTGAATGGGATTTCCAGCGATGATGTCTAAGTGAAGATTTTTAAAATTAATTTAAATATGAACGAAGGAAGTTTTTAGTAAAATAAGAAGATTATATTTTGGAAATAAAGTTAAAGGGATTCGATACCGTGATTGTCTAACACACGCGTGGCATAGGATTTTAGACGGGTTCTTTGCCAAACATACCAATAATTGGTATGTTTATTATTGGTACCTATGTTATTATTGATCTAATGAAACAATAAGAATTCTAAAAACTGATTTGAATTTGTCATCAAGTCTACTTGAAATCAACTTTCCAATATTTTTGATTTTTTAATTTAAACTTCTTTGAAAATTGAAATAGGACAATGTTTTAATTACTCTTTTTTAATACAACGTTTTTAGGAATTCGAGGGATAATATCAAACATATGGGAAAATCGATTTCAAGTAGACTTGAAAAATTCAAATCTATTTTCAGAATTCTTATCACTTCATTAGATCAATATTGGTATGTTTGGCAAAAAAACATGTGTAAAATACTATGTGACACGTGTGTACGACACAGACATAAAATCACCAGTTAGAATCCCTTTAATGTGGAAAATCGGAGTGGAGTGTAAAATTTTAAACTCAAGTAAATGCTCCCGTTTAAATTTAGAGAGATGTTGAACATTTCAAGTTTTATATATGTTTGAAGCGTCAAACATATATTGGTTCGGTCTAAGCCTAAATTGTCATTAATAGGTAATGATGTATACATAACAAATTTGAACTTCTTATTAAGTTTCAAAATTAGATAGTAGAGGGTCATTCTTCTGTAGTTAATAAGGAGATATTTGTTTTTGTTGTATAGTAACCACGTTGGTTGAAAATTAGTCCAAGGTACTTAGAGAATGCATAAATAAATGGTTTGTTTAAATAGACAGTAGTGGATACATTTTCATGAAGAGTAAATGTACTGTGGGAGAACTTATTGATATTACTTTTAAACAATAATATTAATATGATCATAATATCACTATGAGTATTTAATAACTTTCCTCTCAGGACGGCAAACTAATGCCATGGCAAATTAATTGAAGTACCTACCTATATTAATATATTTGATTGTGGGCGACATTATTCGGCCGTTGTATTTGTTATTTTAAATGTTATACTTGCAATTTATTATAATACATAATGGGATGAATTTAGCAATACAATTTTGATCAATATTAGAAAAATATATATTTGATAATAATATTATCGACGTTAAATTGAAAGTCATCCTTTACGCGATGTAAAAATTATACCATATTTATGGATACAAGGTTTGGACAATAGTTTGACATGCGTCTTTGAATTGTATAATAATGATCAAATGGTCAAAAGTCTGTTAAACCTAGCACAAGCGCATTATTTCTCTGAAAATTTTATTCCGTCCGATTAATCGAAACACAGTCGACCGAAATTAAATCAAATGAAAAATTAGCATGAGGTAAAAAAAAAATTGATTAAAAAAAGGTTATGGGGCAAATTATATTTCCCTTCAGAGTCCATAAGCACGGCGGTGCAGGACTTATCTATAGTCGTGCAGAAGATGGACAGGAGAGGCTGTGAGCCACTGTTAATCTAGACGATGTGAATTTATTATCGGACGACGACACATGGACCGTGAAAGATACACGAGCTTCGCGGCCCGATTAAATGGCCCGGACGGAAAACAGATTTCAGACGACAATCCGTCAAATTACGGGCCAACTGGTGCGGGCGTGCTGAAAGACGGAGAGTGAGAGCCAGAGACAGAGAAAGAGAGTGGAAAACGTTTGTCAAAAGGCAAATAATTTTTTTGCTACAATAAATGTTTATAATATATTATTATTTATTATCATATCGCAGATACCATTGATGACCTTTTTCCATAACATTTGACGCCAGCGATGACGGTGTTCGGCGCGCCCTACCGTATAATAACGCAAATATAATATTATATTATCTTTAAATATAAATTATATACAATATATTATATACATATTATACATTATGTATTATTACAATCCACGTTTTCACTTTACCTAATCAGCTGCTATATACACGGTGTAAGTATACGCATGCGGGTATTACGACTTTTGATCAGATATTGTTATAGGGCGTATTTTATGGGCCAGCTATAATAGATATTAAGGGCCAGTTGCACTGTCTCTGATTAAAGTTAACCGGAGTTTAATCGGCCGAATTTGCCCGGTTAATATCTGTTATCAGCTGATTAAGCTCAATCGAAGTTTAACCGTAGACGGTGCAACCATAGATATTAAAGAATATCTTCTATTCTTTAATATCTATGGGTGCAACTGGCCATAAATGTATATAATAAAATGCAGGTTGTAGTGCAACTAGCCGAACGAGATAAAATATCCAACGATTTGCTATTATTGTTATACACGCGACGTGTAAGCTCTGATACATTTTTTTATCCATGAGTCCCACCACATGTTGATCGCAACATATTTTGGTATTACTTGATATTATACACTTTTTAGTTTATCAACCAACAGAAAATATTGAGATTTACTTGAATATAAATTATAATAGTCATCGAATTGTTATTCTATAGACATTTACAATATTATAAAATTTAAAAACTTTTTCTGTTCGCTTTCATATCACGCATACTAAAATTATTTCATAATTTAAATTGAAAATGAAAGAATACGATTTGATCTAAAAATTTAATTTGAACGATTTCAAGTTAAAAAAAAAAAGTGGGGTGTCACTCTACTGCACATTAGTTTACAAGTGAGACACTAATGAATGGTGTTAAATTTGAATTCAATGATACATTGATAGGTACCTATCAAACGAAAAACGATTCTGAGCGAAGACGGTCAGACAGCCTATGATATATATTAGTAAGTATATTTGATAATATTATTGTAAATATAGTACCTAATTTATTTTTCTATTTACATGGAAAATCGTCTAAAATTTTCAATCCTTAGCTATATAAGTTAACATCTTATACATTTTTAAATACAAAATCAATTTTAAATTTGGTAAATTTTGTCAAAATTTAATCTTTAAATGTTAATAAAAAAAAAGGTGGATAAGTGGATGTCGCTCTGCTGTACAGTAGGTTACAAGTGGGTCACTGTATAATAGAATATTTTGAAAATTGTATTATGTATAGAAATTGATAAAACAAACATATGGTTTAAATTTAAAATATCAATAAGTATTGGTTTTTGAATTACAACAAAATAAGAAAATCGCTAAATGAGAAATCGAGTGAATATCCATATTGTAAAAATTTGAATTTTAAATGCTCATAACAATTTAATTTGAATTTCAGGTAGACATTTTTTTTTGATAAAAGTAGACAAACTTATGAGGATTCTTGTGTTAAATTTTAAAATCTTAGATTTAAAAATAAAAATTTTTTGAATTTTTAACTCAATTTTTACGCATTTTATCAAAAGTTGATAATAAAAAGATTATATAGATTATAAAAAAAACTTGTGGTTATGTGTATTTTTAATATTTTTCAACTGACATTGTAATGTTATATTAGGGGACTTCTATTAAGTTTTCAATTTTTTTGACCTATTAACAAATACAATTTTATTGATATTTAAAGAACAAAAAAAAACGAAAATGATTAGAAACTGAAAATGTCCGTAAACTGCAGCACAAAAGATTATTAAAATATTATAGTGTATAGACAATTCTAATATAAACATAAAGTGAAAATCTCATGTATCTGCAGTCATTTTTTTTAGAGTTGCACCAAAAACCAAAATATATTTTGTCAAAAACAGATTTTGCGTAAAAATTCCCATTTTTTTAAAATTTTTTATTGTTTTTCACGGAATTTTTTGGAAATGTTTACTTTTGACCCTAAGGTACCAACTAAATTCACTTTCCTATCAGAAAAGATACAGTTGAAGATAATCTAAGCATTTTTATTGTCCTAAAAGGTGATGACAAACAGAAAAAAAAAGTGGAAGTCGCTTTGCTGTACAGTAGATTGCAAGTGAGTCGACTCATCACTTTCATCATTGTATAAGACTTGAATTCAATGATATAATATTATTGTATGACAAAAACGATTCTGAGCGGAGACGGTTTGTCAGTCTAGATATTTTATATTGTTATTATTTATTTTATCATGTAAGTTGAATTAATATTATAATTTTTTTATTCGTTTCTGTGGTGATAAACAAAGTGTTAGAAATTAAAATACCATTTTTAGAGTTTTTTCGTAATTTTTCGGTGGTTCCGAAATTCCCTTGGCATTAAGTAACTATTGAGAAAAATCGAAAAATGGCCCTTTTAAAGTACCATCTTGATCCAATTTGCTAAAAGATAAGGTACTATATGTTGAAATCGAAGCACTCCTTCTTGTAGAAATTTTGTATACAAGATTTAAAAAAATATATATATAAACACCGTTGTAAAACCTATATAGCCTATATAGCCTAAATTGATCAGTCAACTATTTGGCAAACGTTTTTTAGTTAGCGACATAAGAGATCCGGTGAGAATTTTGAGAGAACAAGAAGCCAGAAAAAAATAGTAAGTAGTAAAGTGTAGGTAAGCACTTACTTAATAAATTAACAATGTAATTATTAATTTTAAAATTGTTATATTTAATTTTAGGTGACTATCTTTAATAATGTGTTATACAAAAAAAGGCCTACTAAATAGTACATTTCAGGGTATGCTGAAAAAGTACTGAGTACCATTTAATTTGTTTTATTGGTTGTTTTTAAATCGTAATAAAAATATAATGTTTAATAATAAACAATATTAACTAAAAAAAAATAGAAACTTATAATATACATTTGTCACATGTATTTTAAAAAGTAAGTAATTAATCTATAAATGTAAACCAAGCTCTATGCTGTACGCAATTTATTGTGCTTTATGGCGTGGTTACAGCCTGCCGTGGCGCCGCCGATACAGCGCGCAACGCCATCTCTAGAGCGTTGCATACGTTTTATTGTGTGCTGACATCATCTTAATTGTATATTTCAACAACGAACAAAAATAAATTCTATAATGCACAGCCTAATATGAGCTAAGAAATACCTGTTATTAAATTATTATCTTATGTACCTATGTTCGTTTATCGCTAAACGCGATTATGAATTTACACAAACTCTAAACACGCAGGTCACCGGATATGGGAACATGATAAATTATTTTTACCATAGCCATAACAAATTAATGTTATGTAGGTACTTATAATGATCGAAATATAACTTTTAAATCAATTATTATTATTATTATTATACTATAAGTATAGTATTTTTTAACGGCGAAGTGGCCTTACGTTGAAATGGCAAAGGCGAAATGGTTTTACGGCGAAGTAGCGACGCGAAACGGCGACGGCCGTTTTTCCGTGTTCGGTTTTTAACATAGGTATAATGGTGAAAAAATATGATTGCACAAAAATCAATTTGTATTATTTAAATTTACTTAATTCGCTGTTATCCATATTCGATAAATAATATATTATATATATTATAACATATAATATGACTGCCAGTGAAGAAAATTGTATAGATTAGACCGTTGTGAATTCACCACCGCTTTTGTCTGGTACATAGGTATAATATAATACGTAACAAAAATAATAATACAAAGCAAAATAAATAGTATATATTTTCTGTTATTATTATTTTCAGTGGGATATATTATAGTAAATTGTTATCGAATCGTATAGATTCTTATAAAATAAAAGAAACATGTAATCAAAATATAAACCTTTCCATAAAAATTCCAAAAGATGCTCTACAAATAAAAAGATGTAAACACTTTTATTTTTTAGTTCTTTAATATATAAAACGAATTTTTTGCTTGGAAAGCAATGTTTTTAGGACATTTAGGAAAAAAAAATGCAATCTGTATTTAAGTAAACGCCCAAGTAATAAATTAATATTTTTCTCTAAATTGTATTCATTCTGCACTGCAGTTAATTTTATTAAGTCTTAGGAATATAAAGTCGCCAAGTCTGTAGAAGTACTGTAACAGTGTTTTTACACTATTGAGTTTCAAGAAGTAAATTAATATAGGACAATTTATTCTATGTAGCTATAAGTTATAAGCAATAAGGAAAATCCGCCAAACAAAATCAAAATACAATACCGCGTATTCTCTATATATATATAATTTGTTATTAAAATAAAGCGGGATTCAAAAGGAACTTTTTCACTCGCTAAAAGAATATTAAACTATACAAATTTTTTTTAATATCTCATTCAAAAAAAAATTTCCTACAGTCAATGGATCGAAGTATAAACATAAATATATTATAAAATACGAGTATATTGAATAAACCATGTAATGGAATTATCAGATTTGAAATGTTTGAAAAGCGAGGTTATTTTTTCGAATTCTTTGAGTGAACGTCATAGGTTGACAAATATGAAATGTACGAATGTGAAATCTAATATAATAATTGTAAATAAAAATAAATGTTATGCAATAATATGAGCTCCAGATTATTGACGGTTAAACGTAATACGTAGCTAAATTATCAAATTACCTATGTTTGCAGAAATACCTACATGGTTATTTTAGTACATATAATCCTACATATTATTCGGACAGTCTAAATTATGTAAAATCTAACCATGCACAGGTTTTTTTGCAAACATAGGCACACCTTCCACTTTTGTTTCATTATGCTACTATTTATTATGGACTTAACTAAAATTAATGGTTTTGTATATTGAACTACCTCATTAAGTTATGTAATGAGATTTCACTTAAGCCAAAAGTTAGCAACATATTATTTATTATATTATACAAACAATTAAAAAAAAATCGATTCCTTATATTGAACCAATAATTTAGTTTTAAATAATAATCATTGCAGTTAATTACGATTATACTATGTTGTGATACTGTTTCATGCATAGTTAACAGTTTGAATTTCTCACATCGAAGTTCTATACACACTTCAACTATCCAACAAAGTTTAGTTGAAGTCGTTACCCTAATTAATTGATCCTCTGTCACAGCAATATGTCATCATTTTTGTCTTTGGAGCAACGAGAGGGTTTGCTTTATTGAAGTGTTGGAACTGGAACACCAAACGGCTCCTTGGCAGTTATACAGTGAACAAGTGCTAGGAGTATTAGCATTAAGGACAACACATGTCGAGTCAATGCTTATATTGATCGAATAGTATAACGAGTTTAAGTCGTTTTTTTTTTAAAACGACCAACAAGTGATTAATTTTCTTCCCCAATATTTGCGCTAAAGTGCTAAACCAATACATTACCGTCTCCAAAATCCAAATGCAAAGATAAATTATTCTTATTTTTAATATTACCTTTGACAACTGCAAAACGAGTCTAACATAATACACGACTATACATAGATTGTAGTTACCTAATCGTATTCTGGAATATGTGGCCAGGATTTATGTCGCTTAAGGGTTGAAATTGATATTATTATGTTCAAAGGAGGGTGAATGATTTAGGCACACAACTATTGTCCTTGTGGCTGCAATCGTCGTTACTATATAGTATATATATATACACATATTGTATGATCGAATATACTATATTATTTAACATAGTTTACCTACCAATAGGTACACATTGGTCGTATTATGTCAATCTGTTACGGTTGACAACAAATTCTCATACCCCTCTCACCCCTCCCTCACTAATCAAAAAATTTATACCAGATGTAAATTCAACAGTGTTATGTATGCACTAGGCAACTTTGATTTAATAGCGACCATATATTTTATAATGTTGACACGTATCGTGATCGGTGAAGACAAGCGCGATAGGGTCAAGGGTGAGAAATTGCCCGATAAATTACGCTTTGGGCAGTCTTCATGGTTAAGATACCACATAGGTGAGCCGTTGTTTTAAGGGGGGAGAGGGGGGTTCTGAATATTGTTATGTATGCATAAGGAAAAAGTAGGCATGGGGATAAGGGATGTGCACGAAAACAGTCTTATACGATAATGTATACACTCAATGGATATACTAATATAATGTTGCGTTGTCCAACGGTCGGTGGCGATCGCGCCGGACAAGTGATTTATAGCTCAAACCGCAAACGAACGAACACGTCCCGAGGCAACTACAGTAAAGGTGGACTCCACGGTGTGCCCCTTAACTCACAAATGCGCATACGCATGTACCCACCCTCTGGCACCCACCCACTCACACAGCCCACAGGATTACACTGCTACCACCACTGACCGTTCGACGAATACGTTTTATGGAAAATCCTCTTATAACCCTTCTCCCCCTCCCCCCCTCCCGTCAACAACTATTTGCGCCCGAAATATTTCGGATTCGAGTATGACGTGATTTATTTCCTTTGGAAGCCCTATGGTTCTGAGATGCCGCTATAACGGCATGAAACATATCATATCGCTGCACTGACCACTGCTACCCTAACCATTTTCTCGGTAAAGTTTAAAGTTTTCTGCTTTGGACGACCGCGATCCCACCGTGCTGTATATTTATACGTGGAATATCGATCGGCGTGTTTCGGGCTACTCAACACGAACTCGATTCTTTGACTGCGAGTGTCCCTAGAGAAATCACGAAATACGCGTACTTATAAAGTCTAGTCGTATTCCTCTTATTATGTGAATAAACAAATGTAGGTACCCCTCTTTAAGCACACATGTCGAGCACTCGGCAGTCTTTTGAACTGACCACTATTCCGGTAATACGGTCGGCTATTAAATTTGACGTATATCTAGGGACAGATAATTTTTTTTTATTTAAAGATTTAAAAAGGCAATCGAACAGTAGAGTGCAGTGAATAACGTTGGAAACAATTTAGAACCATACAATTATATTATACATATGTGCTATGCTATACAATATAAATTATTATCGTATGAAAAAATAATATAATATTACTACGCTTAGATGTCTTATGTTTATACATATTTAGAGTAAGCTTAGAGGTATTTGACAAGTCACTGACTCAGAAAAATTTAATTTATATGTACTTAAAAATTATAATATATTGTTGATTTAAATTTAGTTCAGTAATTTTAATGTTTGTGTACTATAAACATATTATTTTTATTATCTGATTCAGCTTAGAAAAGTATTGATGAAATTGCACATTAAAATACTAAATTATACATTTTAGCTCGGAATTATGTACAAGTATAGTCTACTGTCTACAACCAATACACACCCATTTTGTGAAATTACCCTATTTTAATTTTTTTTTAAGGTTAAGGATTCAAATACTGAGGTTATTAGCCTATGGTACTGTGGGGTAGGGAACTGTGGTTTTTGTGTAAGCACGTGTATATTGTTTTTTGGCAGATTTTTTTAGTGGAGACCCGTAGGTATCCGCAATGCCCGCCACCCGGGTGGGGGATAATTTTAATATTGTATTATCCATAAGGCGATTGACATATTTATTTGCAATACTATTGTTATAAAAGTATAGTTATTATTAGTAACTATAATAACTATAATGAGTCCATTGGCGCAACTAGAGGGGGTGTGTTGGGTCCTTAGAGCCCCAAAGTAAAAATTAGCATAAAAAAAAAAAATTCTTATTCTCATCATTTAAAACATGTTAATTGGGCATATTTTCTGGTATCTTATAACTATCATTAAAAAAATAGCTCACGGGGGATAAAAACATTCGAATTACTAAAATTTCGAGTTATCAAAACCTTAATGTGTTATTGTTATTTGATAGGAAATTTTATTTGTTCGAGATGCCGTCTTGGATAAATAATATAACAACACATATTCTATACTAATGGCAAACCTTTTTTGTGGATACATGAATTGCCTCAAAAATCTAGCCTACCTTTTTTTCACTTCAATTACCTCAAGATTTTTCTGGAGAAAATTCAAACAGCCGGACAGTGTATTCGAATAAAATTGCCTTCCATTGCACTTCTATTATTTTTATTCACATTTGTTATTTCACTACTATTATATTATAAAATATAAAAATTAAGAAAATAATTACTACTTTATGCAATAAAAGTATTTTATTCTAATAATTTGTATTGATTAAAGAAACCCGCAATTGTACACCACGCCTCGAGTATTTCGTATGGTACTTAAAATTAATTAATTTTGATTGAGTCATCTAAAGTGAAATGTTGCTTGGAAGCCTAAAGTTTTTTTATTCTCTATTACTGTATATGACACATATTCCAACAAAAAAACGCAACGTATAAACGATACGTGTTATCTTGGAAGGACGTGTTTCAAAAACGGAACATACAACCCAATTGGAAATTCTTGAAAAAAATCCTTAACAGCTAATTGGACTGTTTCAATTTACTTCAAGTTATATTGAATTTACCCTTTGTAGATGAACTATTCTATTCTATTGAATCCACCACTATATTTTCATAATATTTTATAACTTGTAATTTATACCTAGGCCTGCGCGGTTATAACAATTAATCGATTATACATATAATTAATCGGTTATATCAGTGATTTTACAATATCTTAATACACTGATTAATTATTATTTCGATTAAATCAATTAATATCGATTAATCGATAAAAATAATAATCATTAATTGATTATTGATTGTTTTTTTTTATTTATATATCACATCACTTATATGTATTAACATTTTTTATTTATTTTGTTATGCTTATTATATAATTATTATGTAATTGTTATTTAATTTATTATGTTAAGGTTTTTTTGAAATTGTTTATCATGTATATTGTACACAACCAGTCAGTAATAAATAAAGATAATAATAAAAAAGTCAGTTTTAAATTGAGTCTCCCGTTTTAAATTAAATAGTTAAGACAGTTATGTTATCATAATGTTATTTTTTATTTGTTTTAAGCATAATAACATTTTTAGTGAAATACAAAGTACCTCATAAGTTGTTCCTACAGAAATTACAAAATATTAAAAATACTTAATACATTTTTTTGGGTAGCGTTTAAATTTCAAATTTTTACGAAATTCATAAAATTTACAAAAATTTTGCAAGATATTTTAACTTTAACCACCTTAGACTTGACAACTTGATACAAAATTTTGTATAAGTTTATTAAATGAAAGTTAAAAAATATTAATATTATTAAGTCAAAAAATAACAATTTTTTTTCTTCGGTCAAAAATCTTAAATTCAATTTCAGGTCACTCATGTAAATTTTTTTCAAAGCAATTACAAAAAAACCGAAATAACTATTCACAATATTTTCACACGTTATAAATTAATTTTACATAGCGTTTTGGCATTTACTTATAATATATAAAAAATGAAACCAATTGAATTATTTAACGAAAATATATATTTGTGCTAAATTAATACAATTTACAGTAGGTACCTATCATTATTACAAATATATTTACATATACAGGAATATTTATCAAAAATGTAACTTATACATAATAATATACCTCTAACATAAATAATTTAATACTGTGTAGCTGATACAAATTATTATTTGAACATTTCATTTTACTAAATTTTGTACAATTATTTCAAACATTTTATAAATTTTATACATATCATACACCTTCGATAGAGCATAGAAATAATTGTTGTAGATTGTTCCTATACGGTATTCATTACACATATTATAGCAGCATCTACAATGGCACAACAGCAATTGCTCGGAACTACGCTCAGCACAATAATCGCCTGAAGAATTTTTTAGTACGTTTCCAAAATGATCGCCTCTTACACTTTAAACCATATTCGTGGTTACCACCCGGTCCATTATTGCAGCATCTATATTCTGCAGTTTCACACAGGTGACCAGCATCGCAACATTGAGTTTTGTCGTGGTCTTCAGCTCCATTGGGACTAATCATGGCAGACGGCACTTGGATTGCCGTTTCGGGTGTCATCAACATGATATTTGGCATGGAAAAAAAGACTTTGGTCAGTTGACTTGCAGCGTAATAGCTCGCACGACTCTTTGCCACTTCCAAATCCATGTCGTTCAATGAAATTGTAGAAGACATGACAAAAGATCGGCTCCTAGGGTTGACCGCGGTCGTGGTTACCACTTGGTCCATTATTGCAGCATCCGTATCCTGCAAATCCTCACAAGTGACCGGCACCGCTACATAATTGAGTTCGGGTAGGGTTTTAGACCTGGTTGGGATTGTCATGGTTTCAGGTGTCATTAACGATATATTTGGCATCGAAACGTACGGCCTAGTCGATGGACTTGTCGCGTTATAGCAGCCCTCACGTCCTTTGTTCAAATTCATGCGATTCATTGTTATTGAAAACATTAAAGTAGGTACGAACGTTTTATTAAATTATAATTGATTCGTTACACAGAAAATTACTCGAGATTAAAGACAAATAAATTATAGTTTAATATTAGCTCACCATTTCCTTGGATACGAGATTTTATATGCTTATTATGTCCGTATTACATTTTAATTCAAATTGAGCCAGTTAATTAAATACGAGAATATACAAAGAGATTTACCAGCATGCTCACCCTCATTTTTTTCTTTAATAGTAAATTTATTCAAATTATAATTTTAAATATGCTCATAGACAGTGCTCGAATTGGGGAGGTGTACAGGTGGACGGAGCTCCTCTACTATTTTTATTTTTTTTTTTGCGTTCCCCAATTATTTTTTTTTTACTTGGACGGGGGGACGGACCAAACTAATGCCCAAAATAATTTTTATTAAAATTTGGAGTGGATTTAAAGTGTTTTGTCAACGATAAACCCCCACGAGTCTGCGTTGAATAATTTTGCACTTGGAACGCAGTTTATAAATTGTTGGATTGAGCTCCTCTACTTAACCATTCCCAATTCGAGCACTGCTCATAGACCATATTATTATTTTAAATTGTATAGATTTCTATACCATTTAAGAAGTTTTCCTGAGCGATACACATTTCTTTTTTTCTAATGAGACCCACATTTTTTACTGTTGATTGTTAGGCATATGAAAATTTTACAATTTTTTTTTTTTTACTGGTCTTAAACCCGGAAACTAAGACCATTAGCTGTAGGTATTGTAGGTTTTTGGGACGGTAGGGGGGAACACACGTTTTTTTGTGTTTTGGCAGAATTTTCAAGTGGGCACCCGTAGGTATCTGCCATGCCCGGGTGGGGGATGGCGACAAATTTTACTATTCAATTTATTTTGACCAGTAATATTATATTGTATTTAATTTTTTGTCGTTAGCAGTAGGTACTCATATAGTTATATGATATTCAAAATTTCTTTAAATTTACTAAATAATTTAATAAATATTTATTAGGTTTAAACTTTAAATGTACAGTAATCCCTCGTTATCCGCGTTTTTTTATCCGTGGTTTCGATTATCCACGGTTGGGTCCACGACAGGGTTGGGAATAGATAACTAATAATTTATCTAGTTAAGATAAAGATAACTGTAATAATTTTTATCTAGATAAATATGAGATAATTTCATGTTTAATTTTGAAAATATTCAGGATACCTACTTGAGTCTACAGGTAAAAAAAATACATAATTTAAAATTTTTTAAAGCAGAGGACAGTGGTCGTACAGATCGGTTAAGCAATAACTGAAATACCGGGAATTCTATAGGGTTTTATAAATATTAAATTGTTATAAATTACAATTATTAAAATATTATTATGCTTGTGAGTCCATGAATGTTGATTTATTTTCGTCGGTTTAAAACAATAATTATTTTTTATACTTTGTACACAATTCTATGAAACGGGTATCAGCTAATGAGACCATCATCATTCGATGGTGGCCAGCGGGTAGCAGGGATAGATGTTTTTGCTTTTGCTATTATTAGTTGTTCTTAGAATCTTACCTACTACATGCCCATTACATATTTCTATTTTTGGGTTTTCTCATTGTTTACGATGTAAAACTCCAGGCTAACAATGAATATTAATAAATATTAAAATCATGGTATTATAATGCATATTACTAAACATGTTTTCTATGAAATAGATGAAAAATAGAAAAATGTAAAAATAAAATAATAAAAATATTTTAAATTTTCAAATTTTTTTTTAGTTCATTTAAATAAATTATCTAGATAAGTACTCATAGATAACTAGAATTTTATCTAGATGAATATAAAGATTACTGAGTAGAAATTTATCTAGATAAGATAAAAGATAAATAATTTTTATAAATTATTTATCTAGATATTTCCCAACACTTGTCCACGATAACAAATTATTAATGCGATTGCGATTGCGATAACGTTTTACCGTTATTACACAAACACTGTAGAAATTTATTTTTGACAATAATTGTAGATAATTGTTGTTATATCGCTATAGGTATAACACATATACACTATACATACATATATGTACTTATGGGTCTATGATAACTACTGGTCTCGTTATCCGCGCAGGTTTGCTGGAACGTAACCTTCGCGAATAACAAGGGATTACTGT
>NC_042494.1:50888739-50889205 GCF_005508785.2 Acyrthosiphon pisum | reverse complement strand
CGAGAGTCCATACGTAAACCGCGCATTCATATAGTAATACGTGACGTCTGTTTTCCCCCACCATGATGCCATTCCCACTATTCGGCAACGTGCCGATGCGCAGTGACGGACGCGTTTTTACGTATGGACTCTCGTGGGCCGGAGTTTAGTATATCAATCTAATACCTATAGATCTAAGGTTTATACTTTATAGTTTCGTTATCTAATATAACTATTTAGTATTAACTTTTTCCAACTAGATTTTTTACAGATTGCTTTGTGACTGCATATAATTTATATTGCAACTATTATTGTTAAAACATAAAACTTTAAATATATCAAAATTATTGTCAAAATATTTTACTATTTAATTTTGCTTATATTTTGATAACGATAAAATCTGTGTACCTAAATATTAATATTAAAGATTAATTATATAAATACTAATTAGTATAGTGTTATAATTATAATGAAACGAATTATTCGT
>NC_042494.1:50887000-50888639 GCF_005508785.2 Acyrthosiphon pisum | reverse complement strand
TCGTAGTCAAAGGCTATCAGAATATATCTGACCAGCCCCAACGACGAGAATATTACAGTTGATTGGTAACTCGAAATGCAAAACGTCCAACCCTCCGTTCTTTAACCCGTCCGATTTTATAAATTAATGAGATAAATTAGCGCTGACTGACACCATCGCCCGATCGTCGTCGCCACCAACATGCCAACTGCTGCTAATGTAGCAGTAGCAGTAGGCGACTCGGTGAACAGAATATTATATTATGTATGTCAAACAGCGTGAGAATAATAACTATTCAACAATTATTATCGTCCACCGTTGCGTGTTTCTTATGGCTTTTGCAAAGCATTACCGTACGTACTGATTACCAAAAAAATATAACCTAATAAACGAAAGACATCACCACAATATTAACGTAAAGTCTGAGAGACGTCACGATGGCTAGATATTCTTAGACAAAAACTCTGTCTCTACATTATAGTACTATTTGACAAATTAATAATAATAATAACTTATCGTATAACCAATATTAATAAATAAAATAGGTACTTAATGTGTAAATTATATATTAGTCATTAAAACTCGTAAGTTTATTGTTTATTTACGTAATTTACAGTCTGTTATTTAACTACTAAAAAAATCACAGACTCAAAAACGGACAGAATTCAATTAAATAGAAAAAAGTAAATGGTCCATTTACCATACTTGTTTTATATGTAGATAAAAGATATAGATATCCAATGGCGTATATTAGTGAAGGGAATGAACTGGGGGTTAAAGCTCCTCCGTAAATTAATTTGTACCGGCTGTTAAATTTTTAAGCTAAAACATGAACATTTAATACAAGGTTCTTCATATGTAATTCATACTTAAACCAAAAATTTTTAAAAATATTCAAATACAATTTATTTTTTTTATAGACATTTGAAGTTTCAATTTGAACGAAATAAGTATTTAAACGACAGACAATAATTTTAATTCTTTTGTTGTAATTCAAAAATATTATTCATGAGTGCCTACTTGAATATTTTACGTATATTAGATTCTGAGTGGAATAATTATTAATGTATTGATTTTTATAAAGATGTGTCTTTTTTTTTATGCCTGTCATCACCTTTTGGCGCAGTAAAAATGCTTCGATTTTCTACTACAGCATCTTTTCTGGAAGAAAAATGATTCTTGTTGGTACTTTAAGGGTAACAAATAAAAATAAATAGTTTTCCAAAGTGTAGGGAAAAACAAAAAAAAATTAAGGAAAAACAAAGATTTTTACACAAAGTTGTTTTTGAAAGATTCCATTTTGATTTTAAGTGTAAGTGTGTAACTCCAAAATAGATAACCGTAAAAACATAAAAATTTCACAGAACTTTTATATAAGACACATTTTTTATACACAGTACAATTTTCAAAATAAAATTTCTTTATAGGCATAAGAAAGTTTCAATTTTTATAAGTTTTTTAGATTCTGAGCGGAGCTATTGTTTTTACAATGGTGTTTATTTTTATTTTTTTTTAATTTTTATATCCTGTATACAAAATTTCTTCAAGAAGGAGTGCTTCGATTTCAACATATAGTACTCTTATCTTTTAGCAAATTGGATCAAAATGGTACTTTATAGAGGTCATTTTTTGATTTTCTCATAATTATTTAATGCCACGG
>NC_042494.1:50864388-50886950 GCF_005508785.2 Acyrthosiphon pisum | reverse complement strand
TTATTTTGAATTAATAATCGGTTTTTTTTATTCGATTAACCGGAAAAATCGATTAGAACCTATAATTGATAATCGGTTGTGTTAAAGAATAATCGCACATGCCTATTTATACCTACAAATATTATAATAGTATTCCAAAAAAGTCCAATTAACTGCTTTCGTTGAATATTGTTTTTTAACAAGTATTATATAATATACCATTAATTATGTACATAATATATGCTATAAGTTGTTTTTTTTTTATAAGAATAATTTTGTGAGTTACAATCATTTTCTATCTAATTTGTATTATCGTTAACGTAATAAACAAATAACACACATAATCTACAGACATTTATGCGAAACTTCTATGTCAATATTAAATAATTATTGAATAAAATTAAGCCTAATTATTTTAACTACGCTTTTAATTAAATGCTAATCAAACATTATTTTTTGTGGTGCATAAATGAAAAACAAATTATTCCCTAATTCTAGATAATATTATTTTGCTACACAATTTAGTTAAATTCATTGCCTATTACAAATTGGAATTGCTAAGAACCAACTATATAAGTTCATCGTTTTTTTTCTTTTATTTAGTAGATACCTACTTAATATTTTCCTTACAAAAAACTCAACAGATCAACCTTTTTTTAAAACGTCTATTATTTTTATAACTATTATTAACAAGCGTATCACAAAATGTCTTTGTTTAAAAAGGATAGGATCAAAATATGTTTCCCCCTACTAACAAGAATACTATTTCATAAAATATATCAAACAAAATATATTTCCCTCGGGCAAACCTTTGGTTTATAAAAATGTTCAATTTAAAGAAAACAAAATATATTTATTATGAACTCTAGTTAAACAAACTTCTTATAAAAATTATAAAAACAATGATTATTATTTTTCACGTTTACCATTAACTTTGTTTTTATCTAATGTTTATTTTTGTGTTTAGTTTTTAATAAGACATCTGACACAGTTATTAAGATTTACATGTAAGTCTCAAGGGTGTCAATCAGGAGGTTCGAGCTTTCGAGGGTCCGATTTTATTAGATTTAAATTTAAACTGTTTTTGTATAATAATGATTTACTACTATTATTTGCAGACATGATATAAAACACAATACATATTATAAGTATTATGTATAAAAACATGGCAATGGCTGAAAAATCGAGAAAATGGCTAAACTACTTTTTATTAGAACCTATACATTATTATAATGATATTGCTTGTAACACGATATACCTTAAATCTTAAAAATGACGACAAACGAATAAACTACCATTTACAATTTTATTATGTATTTAATTAAAAGATTTTAAAAAATGTATTTTTTCTGGAGTTATAAATATATTATAGCCGTATTTTCATTATATTTTTCGTCCTTTTGGATTTATCAGATTCCACCTTTGGATTACATACATTATCATTACAATTGAATAAACTATCGTTTAAAATACACTATATTTAATATTTATACGTCTAAATACCGAATATGTAAATATAAGAAAAATATAATTTATACCATATCGCTTTTATAAACATTTTTTTTTTTTTTTAATGTAGATAAGTCTCGGAATCTGAGCAGGATGGACATATAAACTTAATATATATTTAACATTATTTATTTTTGTAGAAAATAAAATGAAATATAGCCATGACAGTTGTGGAATAACCGTAAAAATATCACCGGTATAATACCATAAAAACAATATGTCATCCATATAAAACAGTAACGGGAAATCAACACACATTAAAAGGGCCCTTTCCACTTTCTCAGGACCAAAAAAAATCTGTGTAGCAAGATATAATCACTCCAACACAATACGCCAAAAAAATGCAGATGGCATGATTTTTTCGTAGCAAATTGTGGTGCGATACACCACCCACTTTTTAGGTTAGGTCTTCTCAAGGCAGTTACAACTATGGGGGAAAGAATGATACTTGGCACATAAACTTATGTTAAAAATGATATCTTCTTACTACTACCGCCAATCGGCAATCTCGAACAACTCAAAATATCAATCCGTTCACAACATTCTGCTCTATTCCATACAAACCAATAGGTACTCAAGATTCCGTCACATCAGGCAAATAGGTATAATTATAAATTAGGTAACCATCCAAATATCAATAAGCTACCAAAAACTAGCCCCTTCGAGTGGGACAACAGCCTAGTATAGTGTATACTTAAATACCAAAGGGTCGCCCTTCAGGCAGAGCAAGTAGAACTTATTTTAAAATAAAATACCAATCCACCACTCATAGGCTCAAGCCTGACGCTGAAATATAGGCCAAACGTCTGTTCAGATAAAGCAACAATGAAGTGGAATTTCAATTGAACATAAGCTAAAATCCTGTTCTACAAAAAATTCTAACAAATTTTTCAAAGTTCACCCACATACGCGTTTAGGTCGTTCTCCACATCAACTCACAAATAAAAAAAAAGAACCGACATTTTCCTTAGATCGACCAATAAATAATTTAAAAAAAAACTTTAAAACCAAGAACGAAAACTGCACCTCTGAAATTACGACGACTGATAAAGAGCATCGATGATATCGCCAAGAAAATACTACAAATTATGCAAGTGAGTACTAAACCACCGCGGTAGTACGACCATGGTTGCAGAGCAAACAGCTCTCCCCAAAAGTCTCATCCCCCTCACCAGCGTGCAATCACGGTTTCCTATACGACGACGACCTCCAGGCGTGAATAACGCCTACTCCATGCCGAACAACCAGTATTTGTGGTTGCCTGATGTCCCATCCTGAGTCACGGATATACACCGGATATATCAGCGGCCAACTTGCACTGTGGTGCAGTCGAGGTTACATTACCGGCGATTGTTTGCCGGATCACTCCAACCGATAATTAATCCAGATTGATCCAACGAAAAAATATACTACTTGCTCATAGTGATACATGTATCATGAAGATATGTATCAGATTACAATCTTATTTTTTTCAAATGAGAACACCTTGTTTTTACTCTAAAATTATTCAGTGGATAATTTTTTATGACATTTTTTATGTGGGTACGAAAAGCGAACGAGTAGTTTATCAGTTATTAACATTTTTGCACTATGGATACTAGTCCTTAAAAATGGTTTTATTTAAATATAAAATAGATATGAAATCTACTGGATCTACTGGATCTCAATCTACTAAATCTAATGGATCTACTGTTTATTACACTTGGTCACTTGGACCATTTTTATAAATGTTGATAGATTGGTAATTGTTAATTGTTCACGTTCAAGTCCCGTATATTGCAAATCGATTATTATGGACCTATTATCATTAGTACTCAATGTTAAATAACTTAAAAACTACACTTTGGAGTTAAATAACTTAAAAACTACACTTTGGAATTTTGATTTTGATACGTTAACATTTTCAGAAAAATTATCCACTAAATTATTTACGGCTCTCATTGTAAAGATAAAAGTTTATTGCTCCACAGTACACACCATAAAAAAAAAAAATTGCAAGAATTTGAAAATATGGATTTCAATAATAATTAAAAATTCTAAAAAAGTTATCTTGTCATAATATATTATGTGTAAACAAAAATACCTACTCAATATATGCAAATTTAATATTATTAAATTTGAGCTAAAAGTTAGTAAATAACTTGCACTTTTTGGTACTCCTAATATCTTGCTGTTCTATTTTTAAAATCTATTCTGATGTGCAAATTATGTGCAATAATTTGACGTGAGGTGAACGGGCGATGCACAAATCACTCACAAAATCGAACGATGCATAACTATCTAACAATTCGGTTTTGATGAACAATAGTGGTGCACGGCCCAAAATACCATTGTTGGTTACACACATACACCATTAATCAAAACTTAGACAAGAAAAATATAATATATAATGTAAATGCCTCGATTCAAAATACACATTGCACCATTGTCGGCCGTATAAAGTTGGTCTTGAGTTCAATTGAACTCAAATAAAAATGCGTGTTTTTAATTCATTTGACAAATAGTTTTGCACGGAAGATACACAACATCCATTGACTGCACGTTAAATATTTTTCAAACCTTTGTACCATTCGTTTTGAACTGGGAGATAAAATAAATGAATAAATAATAACTTAACGCAATAGGTACCTACGCCACTACCTAATTGAAGTTTTGTACGCTATTTTTTATTTAGCGATTTGTTATAATAACAATCGTTTTGAAAAAAAAACAACACAATATTAATGAATTAATTGGTGTGTGATGCTTGATCGTGGTGTTGGGGTATGAACGGGTAAATCGATTAGTTTATCGGTACATGATGGTGACGATAGTGGCAGCGTTATGAGTAGTATGCAATGCACGTCCGTAGAAGATTTGATTTGCTCGGTCAATTTCGTTAGAAATCACAAAGAGGAAAAAATCGGAAAATGTTAACCTGGTTACCATAAATTGAATAAGAATAAGCACCTCGTGTTTTTTTTACCATCACTATTTTTTAGAAAAATAGCATTATTTTTACTGGACACAAAAAGGTTTTTCTATTCACCACATGCTTATAATCTCATAATAATTTTAAAGTTTTAAACATTTTTTGATTACTGGAGTTTTATAATATGACATGTGAACGTATATGGTCTAATACCCAATATCAGTGCCACATTCTGTAATAAACAGGTCATCTTGAATATTTCTAAATAATATATTAATTACATTGATGTATTTTTTGTATTTTGATAAATTCTGTTTGCGATATTGGTACTCATTAAACTTTTTTCTGTTAGTCAACTGTTTAAATATTTAAAATAAACAAATTTATTTGATTAAATTATGAGCCATTCAATTTTGTTAAAAAGAAAATATTCAAGTGTTTTAATATTATAAAATAAAACAAAAATTATAAATTGCAGTTAGCTTTCAAATATTATATAAAAAATATTTACTGTATTTTAAGAAAATATTGATTACTGCTGTACATCGACGAATCGAACCACGAATAAAATATAAATAATTGTAAGCCGCGACCGTCTCATCTCAAATTTTTTTGTAAACGAGGTTTTGGTACCACTGTTATCATTTAGCGTATTTTTCCTTAATGACTTTTCACTTTCCAGTCTAAAGTGATTTTTTTTCAACCAAAAAACGTTTGTAGTATCACCAGGTACACTATAAATCGTAGCAATTTATTTAGTTTAAAGTCTCTCCTGATCAATTTGAAAAAAGTGAAATGAGAGGTATGCCAATGAGACGGTCGCGAAATTCAAAATATCCATGGTACCTATATTATATTATTATAATCGTATATTACACATACAAAATAAACTCGTGATGGTGTAATAATTTCAATTAACTTGGAACTTTAATACCTAACTATTTTTATACCATGTCTGTTTAACTATGCAACTAAATCGTTAACAATAATTTTCGTTTTCTGATGGCTTTATGTAAAACGATTTATATTATAACCGGAATAGGTACTAATCATACGTGCTTACCTACAATCTACAATAATTCTTTAAATTTAAAAAAGCATAATCGAATATAATTTTTATAAACCAATTTCAATTTAACAATTTAAATAATTCATCATAATTATAGTAATTTTTTAATAAACAAATTTTCAACCAACATAGGTAATATAATTTTTCCATCTGGTTGTTCTCATTGCTCCCGTCACTTTAAATGTAATTCTTTACTGTACCTACCCATTCTACAGTTAGTCGGAGAGAGACTTTATACGAATAATTGTTGCCTAAGTCTATACGGATTGTTTATATTTTCCATAGTATAAAACCACATTATATTATTATGTATTTAAACAATCATGTTATGGCATAGAATCTCTTTCAATCAAATTAATTAAAATTAATATAATATTATAACGTCGTCGTTAGTACCAAAACTGTGCAGGTTAGGGCTTAGCTTTCATATAATACTCGTCGTGAGTGAAAACCAAACGGAAGCCATAGGATATAATTGGTAGGTAGGTACAAACACTATATTATTGTTATTATACTATTGTGGTGGAAGCCGTGTCAACCACAGGATTGTTTTATGATATTACTATTATTAATATTATTATTGCTTTTATTATTTTAGCTGTGGTGGCAAATATATTTCACGGCGTTTTAATCATAGGCGTAAATTGGGGGGCTTAGGGGGGGCTTAGCCCCCCTAAAAAATTGTATAGCTCCCCTCATTTTAAATCTTCAAATTTCAGTTTTAAAATTCCTAAGCAGGAAAACAGTATAAAGCACCGATAGGTATAAGATTATATTATGAACGTTTAAGTAATAGATTTTGTATTGTAATAAAATTAGAAATGATTGAGTTAGATCAATATTTATTATTTTATTAGCCCCCCCCCCCTTCTAGCAAGCCAAATTTACGCCTATGGTTTTAATTAAACACAAGTTACGTGCTTGTTGTTTCGTAAAAAAAAAAATTAAATGATAAACAAATGGAAAAATTAAAACTTTTTTCCGGCTAATATATGGGACATTCAACACATCGCGACAGAGAGATCGATCACACAAAATAATAATATGCACCTAACAACATTATAAATCGTACATAGGTATATTTATAAAATATTTGAACAATTAATGTATTAAACTAATAGTTGTAGTAAAGTACTTTTTTTTTATTCGAATACCTACGTATTCCGAATATTTTTTGGTAATTTTTTACAGATGAAAAAATAATTTATATTCATATTGTGGCAAAACAAATTTTTCTATTAAAATTTAAAATACAGGAACATTATAAACAATAATTTTTCTCATTGAATGAAACATATGATTGACCCGCGTTAATTTAAAATTATTCCAAAACCGACTGATATTTTTTTTAAATTTAGGTATTCGAATACGTATTTGGAATACTTCAATACTCATTTATTCGAATACGCGTATTCCGAATACAAAATAAAAAGATTCTTTTCCAGACTTGGTGGTATATTATATACATGTACAAACGCGCGTTAACACGACGAACCGCGTTTTACAGTCGTTTTTTACGCGTGCATACCACTACACAAGCACGACTTATACAGGTCGACACAGTAAAGATTCCGACGAATTTCCGTTTAATTTGATGGTTCTCCGGTGGACAATCCTCCCATCACTCCCCATTGCCACACATCCAGCCACCGCCGAGGTTACCTTGGTACGAGTATGTGAGCGCGTGCTAGGGTGATAAACAGCTATACAACGTGCACAGCATATCCACCCCTACGACGACAACGACCACGACGACCACGACAATGACGATGCCTGCTTTATGTGCGTATGGCATATGCACACAAGTCTTCGCACACACCCACACACCCCCTCACACACCACTCACGTGAACACTCACCCTACTAGCACACACTGCTATCGCCGCCGTGGTTATTCATTTTGTTGTGTGCTTCGAGGTTTTTTTTATTTTTTTTTTTTATTATTCGACGAGAGAGAGTGGTAGCCACCAGTGTTGAACACATAAATTACATTGATTAAAAAATAACGCACGAACAACTTCCGCAACAACGAATATCATTCGATTACGTGCTTAGATCCGTTGGGGCTTTAATTAAACAAAACAAAACAAAACAAAACTAAAAATATTATAGAACAAATATGGTATAAAAGAAATTAAAAAAATATAATATGTATATATACATTAAACAAGTGACTAACTAAGGGACACGGAGAATGCACATAATGCTCATTATTGTTGGTTAGTAACAATATTAATATTATTAAAAAAAAAGAAAATTTTGGAATAAAAGAAACAAGAATAATAAGTTGTGGTACCTATAGAAGAGAAGCAATAACATAAGTGCAAACAGCTAATAATAGATAGTCCAAAGTTAATACGAACAATAAAAGAAAAGTTTGAATAAAAAACGAGAACACAAATTTGAGATATAAATCAGTCTAACATACAAGCGTATCATGGTAAAAAAAAGTAACAATTGCAGAGAAACAGAAAAACACAATATTCTAATAAAACAAACAACCAAGTGTAAACAACAATGAAAAGGAAACAATGCTCCGATCAATAATAATATATCCATCTTCTACATGAATATTCGGCATAATCCTAATGAATATTCAGATATTGTAATAATAAAGGTAGTCATAGTGTAAAGGTATATTCACACAGAAAACTGTTTAGTATTCATATATGTGTATGATATTGATTGGAGTAGAAAAACGACCAATCACTAAACAAATCACATCGATAATACATAAGACTATTGCATTTTCGCTTACAAAATAAAATAATATGGAAATGTACAAAAGTTTTTTTTTTTCACAATCTAATATATATTGTATAAAGTATTATCGGTATGTTGGAAGTTCTTTTAAAAATTGTCGCTACAGAGCCATGAATATCAGTAGGTATAAAATATATTATTATTATACCTATATATTATGAACAAAGCTGGTGATATATGTATAGGTAAAAATATTAAATGTAGGTACCTACCTTTGAATTTCGTATTACAAAACATGGTTTCGATATACAGTTCTATTTCAATGACGTTTTTTTATAAAGATACTGATAACAATAGGACGGATCTCATACGATACACCAATATTACAGTTCTAATGTACATAAAAACCAAATTTATGGAATACACTATGTGTTTACCCTGGCTATACACTATGTTTGTGTTCTATGTTGTATTATTAAATAACTCCAGACGTTCTAAGGTATTTTTTTTCTTAAAATTGTCATAACACTGTTGTAACTTTTTGTAGGTAACTTGACGTTTAAATATATATACGTCATAAATTGTTAAAAACGAACGTTAAGTAAAGCACAACAATTTACAAAAAAAAAAAAAAACTCTTGTCATTTGAACAATAGATAAAACTACGCAGACGTGCGTAAACTTTATGAAATAAAAGGCCACTACCTGCAATTCAAATGTTCTACTACAACAATTTGATGTTTTTGTTCCAGTTATTACCATATTGTGCCTAAACGCAAGTAAAACCATATTTAATTTTTTTTTCTGTAATGCAAATTTCAAAATTATTTTTTTCTCAATGTAGCGTACTTCTGTAAAACGACACTACAGGTAAACGAATACGTTTTTTATTCACATGCGACTATAGAAATATATATCTCAAGTTAGTATTACATATGATTAGGTATAGTATAATGCAAATTATAATACAACAATACGTTTTCCGAAACGCATTATTATTTGGAGACAGTAAAACGCAATCTAGCCCATCTTTGTAGATTAAATGTATAGGGGTACACATACATTAAACAAATATTGTAACTGATCAGAGATATGTGACACAATTACTATCTAATCATAAACATACCTAATACTAAATATATATTAAATAATAATGCTTGACTATACATAATAGTATAATAGTCATTCGCATACACAATATATACACGTTGTAACAATCTTAAAGTTCTATAGTTCTGCTTCGTGCTTCCATCTATAGCAGTGATACTCGACATGTGGTACGCAAAGAAAATCTCCCTTTATAAAAAAAATTGGAATGAAACATAATTAACATTAAATATAATTTGTTTTATTTGGTGGTGTGGTTAATGTTAACGTTTGTAATCGTAGCAATTAAGATAACTTTAATATAGGACATAGGTAATTTAAATCGATAAACTTAATCGATAAAAAAAAAATAAAAAAAATGGTCAGGTTTTACGTAAAAATGTTCAAACTCAAGGTGGTTACGTATGTGGTAGGTACGTGAATATAAAAAGGTTGAGAACCGCCGGTTTATAGTATACTAAAAACTCCAGATATGAGTTACAATAAGAACACTTTCCGTAACATCGTACGCTGTTTATTTTTGATTACCAATGATGTGTAATCATAAATATCAAAATTTTCAAGGCAGAAATTGGAGTGTATTGATACGTATCGGTACTATATTGAGCGTTCAAGATGTTGCACGTACGGTATATACCAATATACCAGCGATACGTCCTGACCGGATACGAGTCAGTTCGTAACTATTCCGTATGATGCGTATAGAATTTGTTTTCTTAAAAACCTTGTACATCAACTAGAATAATATATTATATTTGGATTTTGAACTTTATTTTCTGAAGATCCCTGACTACGGTTACAATATTATAATTGAAAAGTCCCTGAAAACTCTCACTGAATTATTACTAGGTACAAAATATTATATCCCGTTCATTATATAAACTCTGAACGAAAAACATAAATATTTTCAGACATAAGTTATTCAATTCTAGATATAAAATTCAAAATGCTATACAAATCATATACAAGATATTATCTTGTCAACCATGAACACGAACAAGTATAGTAATGATATTGGGTAGGCCGATGTTATAGGCATTTGTTTTTTTTTGTATTGGTCTAATATGAAGCTATATTTTAGGTATTAAGTTATAAATTTATTTCATACTTTGTATGATTAATTCACAAAAATTAATAAAATCCAAAATTTACACTAAATATATGGTTGGTTAGTGATGAATAACTATGGTTGAAACGGTTGAAAATTTGTAAGACAAAACAAATCGATGGATATGATTAAAAAAAGTAAATGCATTATATTATTCAAACTTTAAAGTAAAGTGCTTCAAATTAAATTTAAAAATATTTTTGTTCAAAAATATTACAATTGACAGAGGTAAAATTGGCCAATAGGCCGAAAATTTAAACTCTTCTCACACAGCATTTTAATATTTCCTAACTATGGTATAAATATTTTCAGGAAAACAATATAGTTGTCAAAATAATTGAAAAAGTTGGGTAAATAATAAGGAAATATTTTATTTATATTTTTTGGCCAAGAAGTTCACTTTTGAAAAATATTAACAAAACATTTTAATCATATTTTTTTAAAAAACATTTTCATAGAAATATTAATTCAACATTTTTGTGCAATATTTTATTATTTTATGAGAATAAAATATTTATACAATATTATTAGTCAAATATTCATTATTCAAGCACTCCAAAATATTTACAAAATATTATCGTTTCCCAAATGCTGTGTGAGTTGCTTTAATTCCTTTGGTATTATTTTATGTACCTTATGGGTTACTAGCTAGCCTACTCGAATATGTGATTAACACTCCGAATGCGTACTGAGAATCATATTCACACTCTCTGTACCTACGTGCGATGGAATCAGTATTATTTTCACAAAAAAAAATTATTTTCAAATAAAATTTACCGTTTACGACCTGGTGAAGAAGGATAAACAATATAGGAGCGGGGAGGGAGGGGACAGCGATGGGAAAAAACAACACCGCTATACCGCGTTCTCGACAACAAGGATGACGCTGCGCCGTAAACAAACAGTGCTCGGTAAACAACTCGCCGTGGCCACTGTTGATGTGGTCGATGTATCCATATTATATGAGTGTTTTCGCAAAAGAGAGGATGCAGTGAAGGCGGGGTGTACGAGGGATTCCGTGGGTATTGTTTTGCAGCTTCGCGCAACCACAAACATCAAAAGGAAACGTCACCACCCTACGCACCGGCTAAAATATAGTTGGTATGTGCGCAAAAACAAAAACACGGTGAAAAAAATTCTTTCGTGTCTATTTCATCGTCACCGGATTTCGGCATCATGCATATTATTATAATATTGATACAGTATTGCCACTCAGTTACTCGAAAAGGAACAAAATATTCGAGGTAGGTCCTAAAAATTATGGAACAGCAAAAACCACCTATAAGTGTTATTGCATTTGAAGAAGTATTATTCATATTCGATGTATTGAGAGCTTAGAGAAATTTGATATTATCAAGTACTTTTAAGGTTCAAGTTACACATAGTCGGCTATATTATCATTAGTTCAATATATCAGATATAAGGTGTAACTATCTCTTTCTGGTGTCTATACCTCGATATCTACGCCCAACAGTTGAATGATCCGTTTGATATAACTGCATGCTGCACAGGTACTAAGAGTAAGTAATAGTGTAAAATATATACACTGTTGATTAAATATAAATTATATTTATAGTGAATATTGACGCCTGGTGGCCAATAGGTATTTATCCAGAGCATTACGGTCGTGGTACGAGCTAAGTAAAAGATTGTGATAATTATATTTATATACGGGGTTATCGTTATGAATTGTATCTTATAATCATATATATCCTAGTACTTCACTACAACTGTTAGTAGGCTTAAAAAAAATTGCTGAACAATTACGCAATTCATGACGTTTTAACAATATTTGCATAATAATAACTATCATGGATATGAATACTTTTGTGTAGTGATGAGTAGATTTTTTTGCCGTTCAAAAAATCAAGTGACCACACATAATTTTTGTATTTTTTTATCAAGATATTAGAATTATATAAATTACGATTTTTTATAAAATGATAATGACCGATAAGTGATAAAAATTATTGTGATTATTAAATAGGTACATATCATTTCGTTAACTATTGCGTGACTGCAGCGATATGTGGTTACTGGTTAATATTGTTTAATATGTAACGTTATCGTTTTATTTTACATTTTTCTTGCCTTCTTTACATAACATTGTGACAAAATTCAATAGGTACGCTATGAATTCATTTTAATACAAATTTACCTATTTTACAGGTAAAATTTTTCGGTAAATTACCAACATTTTTTTACGTAAAATCCACATCTCTGCTTTTGAGTCACAGTTACAGGAAAATATATCAGATGGACGTACCTAAACAACGTTAGATTATTACTACTACCTTGATAGCCATCACAGTTATTACTAACAGTTAAACAAAACTATGCTGACATTCAATATTATTGTCATGGGAACTCGTATCTACGATATAACACATACCTACTATTATAATATGTATTGATGATGTACCCACCATAATTTATTTATTTATTTTAATATTAACACCAGGTGGGCAGAGATTACAGGACATAAGTATTAATATTCAATTGTTTAAAAAAGTAATACTATATAATTTTCAACGAACATTATAGTACTGTGGAGCATAGCTATTTAAATCAAAAATATACTTAATATAATATAAACACAACAATATAAATATTTAATACACCATAAGTTCGTCTACCCCTACGAGATCGTACATTCACATATTAACATGTACAATGTACTTATATACCTCATACATTGTGTGCTCCACTCGGCCATCACATCTCTCTACTCTGTCTCTGTCACTGTCTCTCTCTGTCTTTCTGTTTCTCTCTTAAGATCAAAATAATAATTATAGTGCATGACTGTTGTCCTATCTACTTATGGTGGCAGAGCGCTATCCTTTTGTCGTCTTTTTCGTCGAATACAATAATGTATATAATATTTTATGTGTATAATGATCACCACAGTCATTGTTATATATCATTTGGGGTGGAAACACGGTCATTGGCGTTAATGTCGAAAACGTCCACCACGACGAACACAGACTCCCCAAAGTGAAACCATCCAGTTTATACATGCAGTACGATGCCTCGGGAAGGTAGTCTCAGTGCTCTTTTAACTCAAGTTAAATTAGACGATATATGCAAGCAATGTGCGGTGGCAGATTATAGCCCAACGATATAATCGGGTGAAACCTTGTGGACCCGACTTTTAGGCCGCATGTCAAAGTAAAATAAAAGGAAATTTATCAAACGTTTAGTGTGTAAACGTATATTATTTATAACTTGTGTGGTTGTAGAGGTCAGAAATAGGGGTGGTAAATTCGGCCCTCTTTATCCCTACAGCTGAAGTTTAATTGCCCGGGTTTCTGTTTTCTCTCTGAACACCGACAGTTTCATGGCTTTTATCTAGGTCATGAGACAGACGTCAAAATAATTTTGGTCAATATTATAGCATTATATAGCATTCAATTATTTCCAAATTTAATTTACGCGTTATAAGCACCTATAATATATATTATATATTTTTACGGTTGGCTGCAGTGTACCATTAAATGCGAAATTCGATTGTTAATAAAATAAAGTTACGATAATAAAGATAAATATTTTTAGGTTCACGTTTATATTTTATCATATTGCTTTAATTAACTCAAGTTAGAATTATTTTTATAATATTTTAAAAATGTACTTAATGGAGAGATTTGAATTTAAGCAATTGATTTAATTAATTTTAATTATACAACAATAATAATAATACACAGTAGGAAATGGATTTGACAATAAAGTGTTTCAAGATTTTTCATAAATTGCCATATTTTATGTTAATTATTAGATTATATAATTGTGCGTAGATTTAAGAAAACAGAATGGTACTAAATCAAAATTGATTAAAATCTTAATGACCTTAATGTTTTAAATCAAGTTAAATACCTGTCAAAACAAAGTAATGAGACAATTATTTTCGGTGAATAAAAATGATATAATGTAATAAAAATGTCAAGACTGAAATACATAATGAAAAATTAAAAAAAATACTGCATCAAAGCGTGGTGAATTTTAGATTTTCATCTGTATTGATTATATTGCATTACAATGATATTATGTGTTTTTTATTTATTATTTTTTTGTGTTTGTCATCATGATGTACAGCATAAAAAATGCTTCAATCTTCAAAATTAGGGTTGGTTTCCCATCTTCATCATCTCAGTCATCTTCATTTGAGAGAACTTTTCTGTCGTCCACGAGGAATAGCTATTGTGGATGTCGTTGTCATAGACGTCAATTTGTCGGTTTAATTCCTAGGCTGTAGTACCGAGCTAGTTCGGAAGGTTGCAGTTTTTAATGGACATTTTTGAACTGGATTTTGTTCAATTTCTGCTACACAAGCAGAAGTACCGAGTACAGCAGTACAATTAAGAATTTGTCGGTTATTCATGTACCTGCAGGGGCTTTCAAACATATTTTATAGAAATTTTTCCCGGAATAATTGCCATATGTTTATAATTGTTGTGTGATAGACTATGGCCACCAAACTAGACGGCGTAAGGCGTAAGTGATCAGGATTATTGAAGTGTAGGTACCTACAGTAAGACTTAATTTCGAACGTCGATTTATAATTAATTAGCGGATATAATATTCTGATTCTTGTATAGCTTTATGCCCTTATGTGAGTATTTTTTGTTTATATGTAATTGTCATGTCAGTTTCTCGTCGAGAAAAACTCGGAGATATTTTACTGTGTCATTTTTTTTTATTCTATTCGATTGGTTGGTTTTTAATTTAAATTTGCTGAAGATCTAGATTGAACGTTTTAGCAGTGCTTTTTGTTGGGTTTAGGTTTTGTTACGATTTTTTAAGCCAAATTGTGGTTTAGTTTAATAATAGTTGGTGTTATGAATCTAAGAAGTTGTTTTGAATAAGAATTGTTGTGTTGTCAGCAAACATTCCCAGAACGATTAGGGATATCATTTAAAATTTAAAATTCTTCCACCCACTCAACTCTAAAATTCTTAATTTAAGTAATTAAAACTAAATCATAAATATATCATATTATAAACATCTCTTCCACACATAATTTCCTAATCAAAAAATATGTGATGATATACGCATTATACATATTTTCTTGTCAGTCTGCTCAGTATTTGTTTTAATTCAGTACCTATTGTACTTTTATCTGCCTGGACTATTGATTGCGTTGTTGTATTACAATGCATTATTTAGTAAGTAGGTAGTGCATAATATTAATCCACTAGCTTAATTTTAAGGGCAATAATATTATTATTGGGACGGGTAAAAACAAATCCATTACCTAAGTCAAAAGTCAATTTTTCAACGTCGTTGTCGTGCGTACTATGGTCGTCGATTTTCCCGCACAAAGTCTTTCGCTATGGATCGGTCTCCTTGCCATCAATTCCGTATTCAACGAACGCCATCATCGAAACCATGATGTTTCGACAGTTTTTCTCCAAACATTAGGTACGCGTTTCCACTGCTGTCGGCGAACCCCCACCACATAAGGAACAATGCAAGTGTGTTAACATTGTTATTCCATGGGCATTTTCCACCGCAAAGGCCCTGTCATCTCTCCGGTGCATTCTATATACAGTAAGTTAATGCACATCGTATGTGTATATGTCAAGTGATACATATTTATAAGTTCTAACAGTAAACACTCATGAGTCATGACCTTGAAAAGTATTAAAATGTTTTAATAACGAGAATATACGTTAAATAACATACATTAGATTTATTTTAACATTAAAATCTATAGTTCTTAAGTATTTCACTTTTTCTAAACGATAAAATACATTTTAGATTCTAAGCGAAGCTATGAATGCATTGATTTTAAGATGAAGTGTGTTTTCATTTTTATTTTTTTTATTCCTTTTTTTTATTTGTGTCTATCATCGCCTTTCAGGACAGTAAAAATGCTTAGATTTTCTTCAACAGCATATTTTATGATAAGAAAGCGAATCTAGATAGTACTTTGGGTGGTCAAAAGTAAAAATATCCCAGTAGTTTTTAAAAGCGCCGAGAAAAACAAAGATGAAATCATTGATTTTTGACCAAATCGATTTTGGTTTTTAGTCACTCTAAAACAAATGAACATAGACATGATACATGCCATTTTTCCTGAATATGTTTAATAGCATTTTCTTTATACCACACAATTTTCAATTTACAATTTTTTTTAGTTTTGTTCTATAAATGTCAATAAAATTGTATTCGTTGGGTCTAAAAGCTTAAAAATATAATACAAAGCTCTTAGTATATTGTTATAATATCAGATGAAAAATATCAAAAATACATGGTCACTATTTTTTTTATAAGCATTTAAAGTAAAAAATTTTGACAAAATGTATCAATTTTAATATTAAAATATGATTTTCTAGTTCAAAATGTAAAAAAGGTCCAACTTGTATAGCTAAGGTTTGAAATTTTAAAACAAGGTTCGATGTAAAAAGGTTTTTATGTAATCAAAAATTCTCAAAAATTTAAAACAGTTTTATTAATGTTATTTTATGTTTAAATATGGACAAAAATAAATATTTAAACGAAGAAGAATTGTTTTAGTTTTGTATTATATTTAAAAATTTAATATATTATATTATTGCATACATAATATAATATGATAATAAGCAAATAATAATAATTCAACTTCCAACCAATTAATAATAACAATTAAATTATAAATATAATATAAAATACCCTAGGCTAACAAACCGCCTCCGCTCAGAATCTTGTTTCGTATACGATGATATATCATTGAATTCAAATTTAACTTTTCTACAGTCCCTCAATTTTTTTCTTTGCTTTATTGAATGCAATTTTAATATAATAAATAATTATAGTAATGAAAGAAAACAAAATAATAAAGTATTACATTTTATGTATATTATACAGAACTTTATAACAAACCCATTAGGTCTGTAAATTGTAGGTAAATTAATATCATTATGTAAGTGCATTGTGGGCTGTGGACGGTAATTTTTAAAAATGTCAAATATTTTATCGAATTTATTTATTTTTGATTTCATATTCTTATAACATACTGAATGTATCATTCCAAAGAATAACACTTAGAAACTATCACGATAGAAATATTAATACTATTATTTAATACAGATATACCTAATTAAGATAGGTTTTCATTAATTCAAATATGTTCATTAATATCATTGAAAAAAATTAGTTTATATACCTTTGATGAATGTTGCAAGAATCATTCTGTGTATTGTATTTTTATTATTATTACATAACTTTTATTAATGTAAATTGTAAATCACGTATTCCAACACAGCATTTTAGTATTTCCCGACTATGGTAAAAATATTTTCAGGAAAAAAATATACTTGTCAAAAATTGTGAAAAAGTCGCGTGAATAATAAGGAAATATTTTATTTATATTTTTTGACCAAGAAGTTCACATTTGAAAAATATTTTGTAAAAAACATAATATTTTCATGGAAACAATATAAAAATATAATTTTTTATTTAATACCTATAGGTTATGCGTTGTCTCCAAAACAAGTTCACTGTATCATACTATAATGTGTTACTTATCATCACATCGTCGTTCCTGTCGTTATCGTACGTTCTATATTATTATGTCTTGGCCTACGGTGGCACGTGCAGCGAATTACCTGCCCTCGGTTTTCATTCTAAGGCTTATATTATTTACTATATTATTTACTGTATTATTATGGAGACTGCTGTAGGCAGCGACGCGTTATTATTATTGTTGTTGCTATGGATAACGACGGTGGTATTTTCGACGAAATTCCGCTTCACGGCGCTGGAAGGATTTTAATTTCACACCGCTACATTTTAATAATAATATGCGATAGTCGACGTTGTACGCGGAATCTTGAAAGATACTATTGCCAATAACGAACGTAGAACGACGACGAAATACCGACGGGGGAGAATGGTACTTGAGAGTGGGATGAGAGAGAGAGAGAGAGAGAGAGAGAAACAGAAAGAGAGTGAGCGAGGGAGGAAAAATAAGAGTGACAGACATCGAGAGACCACATTATGTGGTATGTGTCTGTGTGTAAAATCGTGAGCCCTCCACCTGTCGGTGTACAGCAAACATTTTATAATTCTCAGTACCTACTCTGTAAAAACGTTTTTTTTTTGTTATACGAGAAGTATAACAGTATACTGAAGCGCAAACTTTTGTGCATTTCACAGAATCCCCAACGCACAATGACTAATAACACGCCGGAATCAATGAAGTGTAATAATAAACTCTGCACGTTCTATTTAGACTTTAACGGTACAAAAAATTCACCGATAAAGGATAATTAATATAAACTTATACATTTAAGTCTTAAGAATATTTACTCGTTTTTGAATCAAGTTGAGGTACAAATATTGTAAATATTGTGATGGAAAAAAAATATATTTTGGTTCACTGCCTCGAAACATGTAACTAAAAACAACGGCACATAATTTACAAATCAAGTATTAAATCTAAGACATAAAATTAAAAATGGCGCGTACCGCTCTGCTGTACTGCAAGTACTTTTATTAATATCAAGTAGGTCACATTAATAGATTTGTCAAATTTGACTTTAATGATTTATGATTGTGAGCAAAAAACGAATCTGACTGAAGACTTTGATTGCAAAAAATTATTTATCGATATTTATAGAAAAAAAAAACAAAAAAATTTAAAATTAAACATTTCTGTAAATTGTTCAAAAAGTGTCGAAATATTTTTATAAATAATGAGTTAAAATGATCTATCAGTAATCTACAATAAAATGAGTACAAAGATACACCGAGAAAAAATATACTTAATGTATTATTGTATTATAACTTAGTATATGTTCTCGACGACAAAACCCTATTTTAATGAAGTGAAAAACGGTACTAACTTTATCATTTTTTTAAGCACCTAATTTTTGAATTAAAAGCATTATTTTTTTACTATAAATTAATTCGAAATTTTAAACAAAATAGAATAAAACATTTTTCTAGCATCAATCTTTTTATTTATTATTTGTTTGATTCAAATTTTAAAATGTAAATGAATTGTTAAAATTTAACATTTTACAGCTACTAAAACTATAGTTGATGATAGAAGAGTTATATGAAGAATAGGCGAGTTACAGGTGCTCAGAAAAATAAATATTAAACCAGAATATAACGATACGTCTAAAGAGAGATCGAACAAAGGGAAAAAGGGGGTACATAAATCCAAAGTACATACGGTTGAAAATATACTAAAAGGGCCATATTGTGAGATAAACGAGTGCATAAGGGAACACGATGAATACTTTGAGGGACGAAAAATCCCTATAGATTTTCAAAGCCATAATTTCAACGTAGTGAATATTTGATTAAATATATTTTTTCTCGCTTTTCGCATCACAGCACCACATTTATTCCCATCCTTTTTTTTATATTTTCTTCCCGAATACCCTGATTTAAATCAGTATAAAAGAAATGATACAATCTCCCTTTATCCGTTTCTTAATATATACTGCGTACACGCACGCACGTGTATTTACAATATTTACATATGTACTTGTGTTGAATATTGTATACATACATATTACATACACACCCACAACATAAAAATGTATAATAAATTCTCATGCTGTACACATTTATAATCCCGTTTACCCCCCTAAAACCAATTTTTTTTTAATTTTATCATTAACCAAATTATATTTGTGACGTTTTTCAACATTTTTTTTTTTTTTTTTTTTAACTCGAGAATTTGCGACCGCTATAGTTTATATAGGTTTTAAATGCTGGTACCTCGTTATTAACTATGTTACTATTATAGTCCTTATATTATAATTGAAATATTAACACGAATTCAATGATCAATTGTTGTATATGAAAACGATACTTAGCAAAAAGGATGGGTGGATCAGCATCTATTTCTATATGTTAGAATCTAAGCACAGATTTTCTTAGTTTTTATTTAGTTGTTAGTAACTATATTTTGTTGGTTTTTTTCTTTATTTAGTTTGTAGGTTGAATTAAATAATGCTAAATATATAAACATAAACATTCAGTTGCGTAAAAATAAGAAGGGGGTTAGATATTAATCATCCACCTAAGGACAAATAAAAAGGGTTGAAAGTTGGTAACGTTATTATTCGTTTAAATATATAATTTAGTCCAAATTTGAACTTAAAATGTTTATGAAAAAAACCTTGTAATATATATTTTTAGATATTTTGAATTTAGCATAAACTAAATATCGAAAACTTTGTATTAAATGTTCATATATTAGTTATGAATATTAAAAAGAACGTAAGTGGATGTCGTTCTGCTGTACAGTAGATTACAAGTGGGTCATTGTATAATGGTTATATTAAATTTGAATTCAATGATATAATATCATTGTATAAGAAAAACGATTCTGAGCGGAGACGGTTTGTCAGTCTAGATATTTTATATTGTTATTATTTATTTTATCATGTAGGTAATCAAGTTGAACTATAATATTAAAATATTACAATTTTTTATTCGTTTCAATGGTGATAAACAAAGCGTTAGAAATTAAAATCCCATTTTTAGCTTTTTTTCGTAATTTTTCGGTGGTTTTTCCTGTGGCATTAAATAACTATATTGAGAAAATCGAAAAATGACCTCCTAAAGTACCATCTTGATCCAATTTTCTAAAAGATAAGGTACTATATGTTGAAATCGAAACACTCCTTCTGGAAGAAATTTTGTATACAGAATATAAAAAGAAAAATAAAAAAAAAATAAACACCATTGTAAAAACAATAGCTCCCTCGCTCCGCTCAGAATCTAAAATTGTATGCATTTTTAACTACAAAATAATTTGCCAATAATCGTGATTTTTGTCAAAATTCTAAATATGAATGATCGTTATAATGATTGTGGATTACCTGACCTAACGCTCCTCTATTTTTTTTAAATTCCACTTAAAAACTGTGAGGAACCTTGAATTAAATTCTTTAATTTTTTTACCAAGCAAATTTTTTTGAAAAAAATCTAAATAAAAATCAAAATATTCACTTTTCTGAAAACAGCTCAAAAAAAGAAAAAAATATTTTGAAAATTATACCATGTACAGAAAATCATAAGAAGTAGTAAGTATCAATTAAATTTACTGTTTTAATTGAAAAATTATTAATGTGGAAAATTGAAGCATTTTTACCGATCCAAATGTGATGACAGACACACACACACAAACCTCACACACCATTATAAAATCAATTCATTCGTTGCTTAACTTGGATAACTAAAAAAAACTACAATTACAGAAATTAAAAATTTTAAATTGTAACGTGTGTTAAAAATGTTGTTTATGTCATGACCTAACAAAAACAGAATTCGGCCCGCACTAAAATTAAATTGTTCATTCTAAAATCCAAAATTTTGTTAACAATGAGTAAACATTAAATCAAATTAATTAATTTTAATTAAAAACATATCAATATTAATCTAATAATTTAATAAATATATAAATTTAATATACTAGTATAATAATATAAATGATTTGTATTTTGTATAAAATAAACTATGAATTGAAATTTAAAATTATAATTATAAATCTAAGAAAAACATTTGTTTCATTCATGTACTTTTTCCTACAATACCCTTTCCTAACAATATATATATATAATTTTTATGTTTTCAATTATTAAAAAAATCATTAAAAATTTTCAAAAATTAAATTTGGCCCATTCTACAATCCTAGTGAGGACCGCTGGTAAAGATATTAGTATTTGTCATTATCGGTAAATTATTTCATAGTATTGTGCCTGAGGGTTTGCCTATTTTTACATCTTCACCGATTTTGTATAATATGCATTTTTACTTATAATTAGATTCATCTTTTTCGACATTGGTTATGATTATTTTTTATTTTATTTATCAACTGGTAGAAGAATAATATGGTTATGAGGAACATTGTATCACATTTTTAAGCTTTATGACCTAGAAAAAAAATCTAATCGATGTAAATCGAAAATAAGTTGTAAATACCATACACATATTTTAATAGGTGCCAACATAAAATATAATAAAATTATAATGTAATGACATGTAGTATTTTTATTTAATATAAAGATTTGGTTAAAATTTCAATTTTTATATTATTTATTTATAAATTACAAAAAAATAAAATCAATTTTGTTAAGCTCTGCAGTGTTGGGTAAGTATTCCAGTTGTCCCGCTGTGTTCTGTTAGTTTTTGCATTTATTATAAACAAATGTACTTAGATTTTTTTTTTTTGAAAAC
>NC_042494.1:50828463-50863242 GCF_005508785.2 Acyrthosiphon pisum | reverse complement strand
CCAGCCCAAAGACTTGTATTTTTAATAAATATATTTGTACAAAATTGATATTCCATATTTATTATAATTTATTATAATATAGGTGATCCCGGACAATTCGCTGACCCAAACAATTTCAACTCTTAAAAAAATTGTGGTTGTTCAACTCCTTCTGGGTATAACTCGCTACAGTTAGTGCAACTCAGCCCCCCCTGCAGTAGACAATCTGTCTACGTCGGATCGCGGACAACGTGTGACAGTATATCAAGTAAGCATTGTGTGAAAATTCGATTGTATGCATGCTTGATTTGCCAGATTAACCAATAGCCACCAAAATACAAATAAAATATTAATTTCTACTAATTATTACTTCTCCTATAACCAATAGCAACCATTTATAAGCAAAAATGTCCACTCAAGATCTTATTAAAATCTTAAAATTATACTATTTATTTACCCTTTTTAAATAAGACTATGTTACTCAAGGATAATGTAGCGTTCTAATGGTGAAAGCATTTTTGAAATCGGTATAGTAGTTTTTGATTTTATGATATATTCGTTACAAACATCCAAATATTATCTCTTCATAATAATATTAAAACAAAAAAAAAATAGAGTTATTAGATATAGATATAGATTGGTAACATTTTTGATTGATTGTTCCAATGGAATTCAGGACATAAATTATTTAGCACTCCTTAACTTAACATATATTGTTCACCTAAGTCTAATACTTAATAACATTAAACCTAGATAAATTGTGCATTTTTAAAAGAAAAAAAACTTTTACGCTTGTAACATGACGATTTATTTCCAGACTTTAAGCTTTTAAACCGATAAGAATACACATCTGCTACAAATGTAATTTCAGCTTTTTAAGACTAGTCAACCGTATTGAAACATAATCCACGCACATGGAGAAAGTTAAATTACAATAGAAGTTATCTTATTTATGAGGGTAGAGAAATTAACGACCAACTGTAGTTACTTATTATTTGGGATATACCTTAGTCATTGAACTAAAAATTTGAGAAAGTTTGACATTATACTTGTTAAAATAAATACTATATAGTCAAAAGAATTACTCAATGTTATTTAAATGAGCTTATCATTGAGTAAAATAAAGGCTACGTCTAATGAATTGAATCAAATGTTTTTGAGAAACTGTGGACAGTGTATTTAACACAACCAACAAATATGTAAAACAAAAATTCTTTCAAATAGTGGGTTTCCACCGATGTTCGTGTCTACTTACTATTTAGCTATAATTGTTTAAAAATTGAAATACAAGACGCCGTTAAAATTTAAACATGGTTTATGTGAGTGTGAAATTCATGCTTGTCCCACTTATTAGTTCAATATTGCATTTTAATGAAATGTTGTGAGTCCTAAGATAAATTAGAAAATTATAATTATTTATTGAGCAAAATTATAAAAGAAAATAGGTTTACTTTGGTATAAAAAATATATATATGATCATTTCGGTACATTCGTCTAGATGTAATTGTGAAATCGCGTTATTAGGCGTATTTGTAGAGTACCAAATGATAGAACCATGTTCCGTTGAAGCCCATTAGGATGTTTCAACCAATTTTGTTATTTTAAAACAAATTATCACATCTAAATTTGTATTGTTTTAGACAAATCACTTAACTACTGTATAAGTATGTTTGTATTTTACTAGACTAAAGATGTGTTTTTTCGCTCAACTAATGTATTTAGTTTAATTAATTTACTAACAGTGTATTAATTAATTAAAAATTGAAGGTAAAAAAAATGTGTTCATCTTGTTTGATATAAAAATAAAAATCTTAATGTTATACTATAACATAAAGGTTTTAAAATATCAACGTTCTTACTTATTAGTAATAATGCAGTCGATAATATTATATATGTTCTCTTGATTTAAAAAAGTACAAACATTCGCATCATCGGTAAGAATATTAATTGGTTGGTTATATTGCTTATTTGCTTCTTAGTAGATAGAACAGCAATTAAGTGAAAATAAATTGATGTTATTTCCTGCTTTCCAGTTAAAACATTATTATAATTTTAAGAGAAATAAAATAAAACCGATCACTTTTGTAAAAGGTTACTGAATATACCTACTAGTACTAAGATAATAACACTAGAAATAATTAGCAGATAATATTCTGAAGTATACTCTATCAATGCGTTTCGAATACATTTTTCATTAATTGATTTCTTATATAGAAAATATCACAATTATTGAATTTGTACTTTTGTGAAACATGTATATTTTTATTTCCGTGTAAAACATAATAAATAAAACCATTATGCAAACGATCGTAGACATTAGGTTTATTTGTCGTTATCCTAAACCGATGCTTTTTACTCAATTACTCTCAACTCCCATATTATTATAATAGTTATCTATTTTATACATTGAGTCATGTTCTGGTTTTTTAATTTGAAAAATACAGACATGTATCATTATTTTTATTTAAAATTTTAGACATTATATGGTGAATGATGAGTAATAATATCTATTTTGTGTACTGACTTAGAAAAAATATAAATGTAACTGTCATGCTATTTGGAATTTCATAATAACTATTATATTTTCGTAACTTCTGCAGAAAATTAAAAACTTGAATATTTTTACATGATTTGCAATCAATTTTCTAGGATTTTCAATTTGTATAAAATCTATATTTTATTTTTTTGAAATCTTCTCTCTTTTGATGTAGACTAACGTGGATTCCTACGAGAGTAAACTCTATACTCACGCACACACAGCTAATTTATAATTATAAATACTTTATTCCACTCGGCTATGAAACTAAATTTAAGATATTCTTCTGTCTTAGATACGAATATTTATGAAAACTTATTACTTCCACCCATATAAATATGTAGTGTGTAATGATACTCTCTGATCCATCAAAATCGTTTCGTTAAATTATTACAATAATCAGTTTCAATTTTCATTTCAAAATATTTATTTTGAGCATAAACTCAATAAAATAATATTTTGCAATAAAATATAACTCCTGTAAATAATTATTACTAATTACTATGAATAAAAAATAAACTAATAGAAAAAATATACTCAACATTATAATGTAATATTAATATAATCATGTCAAAATACAAAATAAATATTAATTTCGTTATAAATACGGACATAGCTTTTGCATAAATATTTATAATATACATTGTATAAATTTGTGGTTTTCGTGTAATATAATATGAAACGTGATTCAATAATCTTACCATAGTATTTACAGGTATATTTATAATTTTTTTTTAAACTGGATTCTTTCAACGCACCTTCGATAACTTACATCTGTTGATATTTTAAACATAATAATATTATGATATTCTGAAGAAACAGTATCTGTTTTTTGGAAATATTTCTTAAATAAATTGTGTATTTAATATACCAAATTATTAAGATGAAGGGCTAAAATAAATGCAGTTCTATGATATCAATGGACTCACAAATGGGTCACACGCAAACGTCATGGCCGATAGACCGAAATTTATACCTGGAGCTTTTCGCCGCCGTTGGGTCTGAAAAGTAGAGATAAAAAACTCTCACCCAGTCCTCATCTTTTTAGTGGCCCTTACACTCTACTAGTGACGTCGTTGGGAAATCTGACGATATTAATACCTACTAACAAAACGAATATAGTTATAAACGATAGTAATTCAATAACCAGGAAGCCGTTGGTCATAAAACCATCGCTGTGAATATAAAACGAATAAGAGAAGAAAGAATATTTATTGGTTTTTTGAAAATATCAGTTTTATTATGTAACAACTATTATATTATGTATTTGTGTCAAAATTCAAAGTTAAGGTAAGTAGTAGGTATCTACTACATTATTATACGTGCTCGCACACGTTGCGTGTACGTGTGTATTTATGAGCGAATGTAAGTTACTCAGCTGTAAATGTAAACAATGCACTTTACTTGGAATTTCCATTAGATTTATATAGTCAAAGGATATATACCTAAGTCTAATATAATAATACAGAAATATTCGGTATGAATACAAATATGCGAAGCTATGCGTTTCATCAGTTTTGGTGAAAGTTATTTGTAATAAAGAGGAAACCGAAGCTAATAAATGTTATTTATTATAAAATTGTTTTACAAACACTATAGACACTAAACATATTACTATGTATCATGACGGAAATTATTTTTAAAACCTTTTGTTATAATTGCAACAAGTAATACAGTACAATACGATAGCCAACAACATAATATAGCGTTTATAAATGTGTACTTACTGGCTATTACCTATAATCTACATATATAAATATGTCATGGCATACCTATATTATTAAATTGTTTATTACCTGTGTCATTTAAACTTTGACATCCATATGAAAGATATATATAATATTTTAATAGTAGGTAGTACCTAACAATCCAACAACTATAGAACAATAAATTTTGTATATTTTAGAATATAACTACAAAATAAAGTTTACTCAAAATATTAATTATAAACTTTAAACAAAATTGATAAGTTCAATAATTATGTTTTTCTTAAGTTTGATGAAAAACGACATGCTGAAGAATTATTTTATCATGACACAATTTTTATAAAACAAAAATCTTCTTTTAATTTCAAGATTTTAAGTGAAACTGAGCTCATTTAATTAAAATTAAAAAAATATGGATACAAATGTACCCATTTATAAAAATTATTAGCATTTATTAAAACAAATATGAAAATAAATTTTAAACATTTTCAGAATTGAAAAAATATTTATTTTAGACATATTATTAAGATTTTCTGGTTAATTTATTTAATCTAATCTAATCTTTAGTAGAGATAATATTAATATTTATGTTAAAAAATGTAATGACATCATAGTATAAATAATAAATATATTGTTATAATACGAATAAAATAAATAAATACAAAATTAAACTTAGGACTGGTGTAATTGTATTCGTCCTAGTTAATAGAACACCTAATTTAATATATATAATAATGATATGATAATAAATATGATATTATTCATCTAATGTGACAAAAAAATACCATATAAGGTTTGATAAGTTGTACAAAATGACGTGATTAAAAATGAAAAAAAAACCCTTGGTTATACGTAAAATAAAATATGCATAATTTAAATATTTAAAAAAAAACCATTAAATAACAACACAGAAAAGCAAATTAAAATGAAATAATAATCAACAAATTAGCATTATAAAAATATGTTTAAAAAAATTGTAAAAATATGCATAAACACGATATTCTAATTAAATATTTAATTTGCTATAAGATTCAAAGTTTTTAAATCGTTTATTTTACAATTTCCTTTTTAATAATATTTCTTTTATCGTTGTATAAAGATTTTCACTACGTATAGATTATGTAAAATCCCCCGCATTTTAATATTATTATTATGATTATATATTAATACAATTTTATTCATCTGAGATAAAATAAACCTGATTAATATTCATTTTGAAAAGTATATAGGTACCGTTTAAAAAAAATATTTTTTTGATTGACATCCACTCTTTTAAAGTGAATAATAAACTTTTCCACCAAACTAGAAGGACTAAAATAATAAATTGTTTTATCTCACTGTCAATGGACTTTGCTATTGAGTTTTAAATCAAAGCAATGAAAAACAAAAGATAATTTACTTAGTTCCTGAATTAAATTAATAATATAAATACATTTTACAGATTTAATCTGACATAGTGGTCAGATGAATATTTAACCCACTGTATTGTGTTTTGTAGTTTTTTGAAGCAATTGAAAAAATACTAAGCCAGATATTTTTTTTCTTTAAGAACTGAAGAAATATTGTTTCATACTTAAGCAGATATACGATTAGTTGGTTACTTTAATTGAATTGAAGTTTCTGGAGTTTAATTTATAATAAATATAAAATATTTAAATTTAATAGTACCCCTTAGTTGTTAATCACATGAGCATTTAAATTATCATAATTTATTATTGCAATGGTTTTTTTTTTTTTTTTTTAATAATATAAGACACAATATTCAAATTAGTTTTTACAATAAGTATTTAAGTGGCTGTTTATAATTATTATTGAATAACATAAATAGAGAAATAATCCATTGACGACAGTATCTATAATACTCGGTGGCTTATCAGGACTTGTTTAAATTAGTCAAAAGATTTTCGCATTAATAAATTGCTGTTTGCCAGGTGAATTTCAAGGAATGGATTCAACAGTTATATCGATATAACAATATAATATATGTTTCGTGAGGGGAATTCTGAAATGAGAGAGTAATGTTTGAATGTATTTTAATTTAGTATCTTTTTTTTTTGTTTATATAATTTACAAGAGTAAGATGAGATATATTTAATGATGTTATAATATAGTTAAATTCTACAGTAATTTTTAAAAAAAAAGTGTCTAATAATAATAGTTTCAATAGTTTTTAAGCAATAGATAATCATAGTTTACAAAGTAAAAATACTTTAAGTACCTACTCGAATAATAGGTTCTTATTTGCAACATATAATTATACAGGGTGATTCTTTTATAATGAAACATTCATTATTTCAAAAAGTATCAATGTTTTGAAAATATTTTTTTACATAGTTACAAGTTGTTAAAAAAACAATATTTTTTATTCTTATATTTTTTTTACTTTTTTACTTTTTTAAATGACAACATAGATTTTTAGTTTCATATTCCAAAGCAGAATATTTTTCTAAGTATTTTGATTCATAAAAATCAAATTTAGGGCAAGTAGTTTATGAGTTATAAGTACCTATTTAAAGTTTGATGTGCGGAGTGGTGTGATAAAATGTTTATCCACTACTCTGCTTGTCTATACTTTAAATAATTATAACTCATAAAATACTCGTTTTAAATTTAATTTTTATGTATTAAAATACTTAGAAAAATATTTTTTTGGAATATGAAATTTAAATTCTATGTTGTCATTCAAAAAAGTAAAAAACTTAAAAAAATATAAGGATAAAAAATATTTACAAAAACATTAATACTTTTTGAAATAATGAGTGTTTCGTGATATAAGAATCACCTTGTGTACATAAATATATATATTATATATAATATAGTAAAAAAAAACAATGATAATAGGTAATATAAAAATAAGTGACAACGGAACTAGAATTTTAGAAAATCATTGATCTGAAATATAGATGAAAAATAAATAATTTACAGTCGTAACATGAAGTTATATATCACATATCACGTTTGTTTTATTGTTTTTTTAGTATATGCTTACAACTTTAGGTAATATCTAATGATAACGTCAAATTATTAATATTATATCATAAGAATATATTATTATTATGCAAATTAGGAAAAAAAAATAAACGATGAAATTCGAGTGCAACCATATTTATTTTATTCACTTTAAACAGTACCTATTCAAAAATATATAAAATGGTAAGCTAAAGTTAACGTAATAATAAAGAGGTCCAGAAAAAAACTTGGGTTTTTTGATCCTTGAAAACAGGTGAAACCCTTTTGTAAAAAGCTCTCCCTATCTATCATTCCTTATTTTACATAGTGTGTTGTATCCTAAAGGCTAAAGCCTATACATAGTGGCTATATGTGTTCTGTGCACTAAAGTCCAAAATACAGGAAACCAAATTTTGGGTATTATTTTTGTATCATAAACAAAGTATAATCAACATTTTGTTTGTTTGTTATTTTTATTATTTTATCGTCAGACAAAATAATAAGACTATAAAACTATGTAAACAAAAATATTATCATAAAAAGTGAAACAAAATTCATTGATTACTAAAATTGAATTTATTGATTTTTTTTCAATGGTTATGGTTTTATTAAGGATAGTTTTAGAGTCTTACTTTTAAATAATATAGCATAATATTATAATAGCTGATTATACTCCATCACCGAATTACTCAAGTCCTGACATAATAATATAAACTTAGTTTCTCGTAGGTTTAATTAATTTTAAAACACAATATTTCAAGTTATATTCTTTTGATAATAATTGTAATATGGTCTCCATTTTATAATTTAGATAATCGATAGGTATATAATTAATATAGGTGTAATATACGCCATAATATATTCTTGAACGACTATTACCGCCATATGTACTAGCTTCAAATATTATCTGATTTACCTACACAAAAATGAATTTAATGAAAAATTCAAAAGTCAGTATCGGATATTGTAACATAATATTATCACACATACTCCGTGGTCAACCAATTTTGTTTTCGGTTACTTGAAAATAAATAATAATAATATTGTGTATAATCTATATTATGTTAAAGTTTTTATTTTTTTTCCAACACGGATTTTATATGTTTTACCGAATATAGAAATATTAATGGTGGATCGAAAAAAATCACATTCGCCGCAAAGAATACAAATCATCGTGTCGGTATAAAAAGCAGCTATTGTCATTTTCTTTGTGTGACATTGTCGAATCGGAATTTATTGAGATTGTTGTACAGAGCGGAGGACAAGGCACGCCGTTTTGTAAATTGCAGTCTTATAACACAATGTTGCGGCAGTTATTGTAAGTATATAATACGTTCGCGTAAATGACAGTATTTTATTTCCGTCGTGTGCTGAATTTTCGGTTTGAGTGTATAATATTATATATTATAGTACATTTTACATTATAGGTAGGTACTTATAGCTATATTGCATACCGTGAAAAATACAGGATGAGCACAAGGTTTTCTCTTGCTCGCGGTGGACGTTTTCTGTATAGGTGCTCGTATCTATGGTTAGCTTGTGTGTGTGTGTGTGTGTGTGTGTGTGTGTGTGTGTGTGTGCTCGAAGGGTAGAACACATCCGGGAAAGACAACCACTCGAGAGGGTATAGATTGTCGATATATGCGACCTAACCGTTCACAAACGCGCGTCACTGCGTTGGGCATAGTATCTAAATTATTATAACAACAATAGCTTATTGGAAAATATCGAACGAGTTGACCACACTCAGCGATGTTGTATTATTACTATTATTATAGGTCTGCATTTTACCTTTTTCCCGCCGGTGTTGCATTATTGTTGCCCGCGCGTGTACAACAACAACCGCCACCGACGTCTCAGCAGTTAAACTTTTAATAAGACGCGCCCGCGTTTATTTTTATTTATTGCCAGGCATTATTATGCTCGAACAAAAGCCGTCGTCTTCCGCTCTTTAATAATTGTTTAAGCCGTTTAGCGCTGCGCTGCTACTGTTTTGTCATCATTTATGTATACCTACGTCGGGAACGGGCGGACCCGTGCGATTTTTCAAACCCTACCGTCACCACTGCCACCGTCACCCGATCGCCTAACAGGTATAAATAATTATATACGTATACCAGCTGTACCTATATATATATATACCGCCACGTGCCACCGCCGTCGTCGTATATTATATACGTATATATAGGCTGCACTCGGAGAGAGACAACTCCGCGACGGTCTCCCCGGACAAATAGGCCACCGCGGCTGTCTTTTAAAAACCGTCCAACGAATCGGTTAATGGCTATGTCAGATAGAAACGATTTGGGTAAACACGATGACAGCTGCAGTAACGACGTGGATGCAGCAGAGAGAGAGAGAGAGATGGGTTTGTATTCGAAATCATACGATTTGGTCACACAACTTTCTCGGCGGTGAATAACCACCGGACAACCATTACAGTGCCCCGTCACAATATTATTTAGTATTACATTATTTTCATGACCACAGTAAGATGACGATCTAAAACTAAGCTACTTACGAGCCGATATAATATTTTATTTGTGCGTCCTTGCCGCGATCGCGTTATCATTTATTATTAATGTTCCTAAAATTAACGAAAGGTTTTTAAGATCAGAATGGGCCCCCTCACCCGGAAAACTATTGTATTTTTTTTTTAAACATGATCCCGTTTTCCCTCCCATGGTTACACAATTATAATAGGTACCTACGTGTATCGTATGTATATGTATATTACAATCTCTTTAAGTATTTGCCCTAATTGCTTCATGTTTACCGTACTTGTGGTTATAAATTCTACAGCTCGTCACAGCACTGCCTTTTCACTTGGTCCTGTCGTATAAAATATTAAATTATTATTGTTTAATTAAGTTGCGAAAAGGTTGTGTTATCGTTTTCATTTTATAACGAAACAAATTGTCTGTATCTATTAACTGTACGTAACTATGTAATCGAATATTGGGAACATTTAATAATTTAAATTGATTATAAGCACTTTTTGCGAACATTCAAGTGAATCTTAATACGATAATATAAAAAGCAAATTTACCAAAGATATTAAAATATATTTTCCCGCATAAGTATAGTTGTTTTCGTGCAGACAATTTTGAAGTATTCTGTTATTTCGTCTGTTGGAGCATATTTTATTACACTGTACATGGCTACAATTTATATTACAGTATTACCTACAATCACGTGTTAAAAATATTTTTTTTCAAAAATGCCTGGCATTTAGCGCATTAAATAATGCACATGCATAATATGAGTATAGATAAATATGATAAATATTACAATATTTATTTGGTATAACTTGAAAACCATTAGTTGCATGCAACAGATTAATAAAATTTAATAATTAATAAAATTATAGAAATTACATGTATTGAAATAACCGTAGGAATTAACATTAAAAACTCATTGTAAAAATAATAAAAATGTATTCTATTTTCTAATGCATAGGTACCTTTTTTTTAAAAAAAAAACCAACGCGCCGATGCTATTAATAAGGTGACCTATTTTGATTCCAATAATAATTAGTTTATATTATATAATATCTATGGCACTTTTTGGATAAATAATATTCTTTTTTTTTTTTTTATACAAGCGAAGGAAATCTGTGATTGATATTAGTATAATAGTTTTGAAATCCTACGATAATTTATCGAATCATAATAATAATTATATATGATTTATAATTATTAGCGACGTTGTAGAGTTTCCTATCTTTCATAGCAAGTAACCATTTATAAGGCTTTTAAGTTGGCCAACCAATACTAAATAAATTATTTTCCGACGAACAAAGGATCCATTGTGCGCACAATACACTCTTAAGTGATGGGAAATAAGTGAATATAGGTTGTACAGGGAGACAGTGTTAGTGGTATCCATATGAACGGACAACAAAATAATTTCTGGACTGCCTGAGGGTAAATTATGCGGATCACGTGGCCCCATCTGGCGTGACAGCTTTTTCGACCATCTTTTAGCATGCTAAATAATTGAAACATCGAACGCATCAGTATAACAGTCACGTTTTGCATTCAACAGAGCGTCCCCCAACCCCCGGGGGGTTAGAATTCAAAAATCACGGAAGACAACGGACGTTTAATCTGCAGTCTGAGTGTGGTCCGGTCGTAAATGCCACTTGAGAGAGGCACAAAATGCATTTAACAAATAAACAATTTAAGTTCAAAAATTATTAACATTATCTAGGAGCTATGACAATATTATACCTACATACTATGCCTATATATTATCCAAAGTGTGACCTAGTTAAATATTTTTCAACCAGCGTTTTATAAATCAGGTATAATATTGTTCATACGATTATTAGAAGCAAACGTAAATATATTTTCGATTAATCAAAACATTTAAGTAAATAATAAATTTAAATGGATCAAACTAAGAAATACTCATTGCATGTATTACATGTAGGAACTATTATTTCCAATTATTGGAATTGCAGAAACTATAAAAACGCAGACAAAAAGGTTTCCCTTTAATAGTAATTATTTTTAAAGATCTTGTAAGTTTTAAGTTGTAAGTTGTAAGTCAAACGAGATTAACCTCAAATATTTACCACTGTATCATTCAATTTTCAATGAGATAGCTGAACAAAGTGAATGTACTATTAAGATTCAACTAGGTATTTGAAGGAAGCTAAAGTAATGCACTAAAAATCACGCAGCATAAAGCTGATAATGTCATGTTTAGTTATATAATACATTACAAACTTGTACACAGTTCACTTCAGCTCAAATAATATAATGAACTGTCACAAATAAAATTAAATATGTTAAGTCAAATATGTAATAAAATAGTGTATACATTCATAAATAAATAATGAGTTGAAAACACAAATAAAATATAGAGCGTTTTAACGGAAGCGAAAAAGTATTTTTGTATGATTAAGGAGAAAATAAAATGGAGCAAGTAAATATTTATGAAAACATTTAGTTGGACAACATATTTAATATAAGTTGAAGGGGAGATTAAGTACACTCATGTAGGGGATATTAAAAGATGTAATGTAAATGAGGGAAAATAAATTAATGTTTATTATGGATTGTTAAAGGAAAACAAAACTGTAAACTATTAGGATTTTTCTAATGAACTTAATTTTTGACCAAGTGTAGTAGGTAGGTATTAAGAATTAAAAATAATGTTGTAATACCAGTATCCATTGCACTACCCACTATCAAGATACAAAATACAATTAATGATCTACCACCTGTAACATCTCGCCACGGACGCATAATAATTGCTCCTCAAAAGTTAAACTTGTAAACTGATTCATATTGTAATAATAATGTATACTTAAGTACATTATATTTTTAATTAGAAGTAAGAAACTTTAAATTTAAGAAAGGAGGTGTACAATAACCGTCATGCTATAGGGTAAGACAGTCGAAACGATAGTTTATTAGACCGTGGGTTTAGGTAGTCTGCAGCGAAGTTGTGCCAGTTTATTGACGTTGAGCTGTTCTCTTTCATATAAGATTTAAGTTGTTAATTTGTTATATTGTTTATTTGTTTAAATGAGTTTTAATAATAATAAAGCTGTATTCTATATTCTTTATTTAGTGTTGTTCCATACTTGTTAATAATTATATAAGATGAAAGCATAATATTTCATGCATATATAGTTACATTAGAAATATTAAGTATCGAACAGATAGTTTATTACAAATAATGAACATATAATAAAGTTTGGATAACAGCTGAAAAGTTTTATAGAATATATTGTAAACTTTTGGTACATAATACTTTGCTCGTCAAAACTTTAATTACATACATTATAAATAAAAACTATATGACTAATATTTAACATGAAATGTTGTGCTAAAAATGTTCAAATTAATAAAGTTATTCATTAACTTAAAACTACAGGCTGGAATTAATAACAAAAAAAAAAAAAAAATACAATAACATCCTTACTTAACTGAAAATCTACAAGTTGAAATGTAATAAAATCTATATGACAAAAAACTGTCGAAAACAAAGTGTTATTATCGAACTAAAAATTAAACATAATTTGTTCAAAACCCATAAGTTCAATATTGTTCAATATGTATCTGCCTTTAGTATAAGCGGGTCACCACAAAATATATAAAAATGCATACCGTATTTTTTTTTCATCCATCATTTGTAAGATATTTAGATATTATAGTTATTTATTAGATATTCAGGGTTTGTCCTGGATACATTTTAAAAAGGTCAATGCCTGGTGGTCTTAATATCTGAATATATTTCCATAACAATTTTATAAACTTATAGATACTCTCCTTTTCTCAAAATATAAGGTTTAAATACACCTTAATTTTACTAAAAAAAAAATAATAACAATGCACTTTAAAAGCATAAAATATTAAAAGTTCATTACCATTTGTTGAAGTAAAAATATATATTAAATAAAAAACAAAATGTTTTCTTTAAAGAAAAACATACTTCTGAAATAGAGAACAAAAAAGTATTGTTTGTGCTATTTTAATAATGCGTTAAAAATGAAATTTAATATAAATTAAATAAGAAACTTTAAAGAGTTATTTAAATCTGCTTTTATAATTTTTTCTTTACTGAAAATCAGCAACTATGATATAAACTACTTCCTTGAAAAGTTGTTATTAAATTTGTATAGCTTATTAAAAAATATTATTTAATATTATTTAAATTTTAAAATCTGAATATTTCTTGTATAAATATTTGCATGCATTTGCAAAAATATAAAGTCAGTCAGTAGTTGTAAACTAAAATATATAAGATAAAAATATAATATTAATTAATAATTTTACTATAGGTATTTAATCAATTTATTTTGATTCAATATTGTTAAAAAAAATGTAGGAAAGTGGGTGCCATTCTGTTGAACATTTAGGTTTTATGTAAGTCATTGTAATGGATGTATTGCATTTTAATTCAATTAAATTAAATCATTGTACACGAAAAATGATTCTGAGCAAAGTCAGATGTCAGCCTATTGTTACTAAATATATCTTATGATATAATTGTTATTAAAATAATTTATTTTACTATTAGATATTAGTTATACATTAGATTGAATTATGTTTGCCAAAATGGTGTGTATAGAATACTTTAAGGGGGATGGAGTGGTTGAGCGGACTACAGCGTCGGTTCCGACGCGTACCGTCGCCGGTTCGAATCTCGATAACGGGCGGCTCCTCTCTCTGAGCAGGCAACTGTGTAGAGGGAGAGAGGCCGCCATCCCCCGACCGGTCATGGCAGAAATCTACGGGTGCTCAATTTTAAATTTTGCAAAAACCAAAAACACGTGTTTACCAAAAACCTATAGCACCCTCCCCCACGATTAAAAAAAAATCACCTAATGGCCTAAGTGTACCATTACAATCATAACCCACTAACTAATAAGTAACTAATAGTTACCAGGCTCTGGACCAATGAAAAAAAAAAAACTTTAAAAGTTACAAGTAGCCCGAGTATGTAACTAAAACTATAATTATTATTCTTCATTTAAATTGTTAAATTCGTCCAAATTTGATTTTAAAATATATACGTGATAATTTAATAACCATGAACATCTCCAATTCTTAATTTAATACTAAATGTATTAATAATTTTGATTTCTGGAGTTTTTAAATCTACTCAAATACCATTTTTTTTTTTAAATTCTTATACATTTTCACACTAGAGTGTCTAACTGGAGTGTCCTGTGAAGACTGAAGATACACACTTCTGTTTTTCAAATGAGAAATGAATGACCCCCCTTCCCCCTTTATTAATTGTAAATTATTTTGTGGTGTAACGATTTATAGATTTGTGACTCGTAATTTATGTCGCATATTGGCACATCCACCGGTCGAGTTTGAATAGCGAAATAGAGACTCAGACAACAGGCATTTGTACATTTTTAAGGAACGTTAATAATTTGATTTAATATACATAATAGATCATAATAATTCAATTTGTTTCAACTCGTACTCCGATACTCCTGTGATCTTCAATATACTACCCTTAAGAATAGGGTAACTCTGGTGATAGTGTACTGTAAAAAATGTTTACTCTTTCGGGCCTTGCACACGCTGCTATATTCTGTACGATTGTGTTAGCTTATGAGCGCAGGTCATAGCCCATATGTTTCTAGGACCTGTATAACATAACTTAGTACGCATTATTTGGATCTATTCAACTGCCCGGTTGTCAATACCGGTTCGTGTAGTGGGAATAGCTAACCTGAAACAACTCATTAACTGGATAGTTTTAGGTATAAATATCGACAACCACTTCAAAGAAGAAGTCATGTTGCAGTGAATAATTTGTTTCAATATTTTAACGTACCTAATTCGAAATTAGTACAAGTAGTTTCTTAGTTATCAAAATGTTGATATTAAGAGCAGGATAATAGTCTTTAAAAATGGTTTTACAAAAATATAAAATAGACGTAATGTTGGGTCTAGTATTATAATTTAGAGTTACTTGGTTAGTTATATATTTAATAAAGTACTATTTTTACAAATAATTAATGTTGATCTTACTCTATAATTACTACCTACTTAAATTATTCAGCATATTCCATTGTCTATGTCATACGAATAAATAAATAAAATGGTATTGATAGATTAAAATTTATCACTATAATATTCAAGTCTCCATAGCCCCCATATCTTTCAATCTTTCAAACCCATAATCATGATTATATTACTTTTGTTATCCTTAGAAAACAAAGTTTAATAACTCATTAATATGTTCAGAAAAATTATCTACCAAATAATTTACAATAGATAATAGACATTATAATTTGAAAACCAGAAGCTTGTATTTTCATAGGACACATCTTTAAGTAATAGAAAATGTCTCAAGAATTTTAAAAATAGTCTTTTAAAGTGTTTAAAAGTTCCAAAAATCAGATTTTAATTAAGTGGGAGTGATCTTTTAATTTTGGTTACAATATAAACAACTTGTGAGAAATTTTGTTTTAAGTTTCCAATATTTAATTATAAAAAAAAAAATACTTTAATTTCTTAACTACAAAATCATTTGCAAATTTTCGTGATTTTGATTAATTTTCTAAAAATTTGAAATTTAAATTTTTCTAAAATAAAATCATGTCTATGTATCTTTAATTTATCTGCTATTATAAAAATGTATGATTTATGAGAAACCTTTTATTATATTTTCATGTTGATTGACATAGCAAACATTTTGTATCGATTTTTATAGGTAGGTAAAAACTTAAAATGTCTATAAATAGCTCAAAGTGAGTCAAAGTATTTTTTAGTTTATACCATGTATAAGAAAAAATAATATAGAATATACTTGATGAAAATTTTAAGTATGTATAGTTATTCGTTTTTGAATTTCAACAAAATAAGAAAATCGGTTCATGAGAAATCGTTAGTTTACGGGTGAACATCCAATATTAAAACAATTTGAACTTCAAACGCTTATTAAAAATTAATTTGACTTTTAGTGTGGAGAAATTGCTAATATCTGATTTCTCAAACGTTACTATTAGATTGATTTTTTTACCAGAAAAGATATTAATGTCGAGAAACAAAGCATTTATTCTACATTTATTTATGTTGTGTATAAGTGTACCTATATAGTGTATATACCATCATACTGACAAAAAACCAAAACACACAATCAAAACATTAATTATCGGTCCGCTCAGAGTCTAAAATATTATACGTAATTCATTCAATTATCTTTAATGTATTAGGAAATCAATATTATGAAGGTATTTTAAAATTTGATCTCCATATTGGTTTTTAAAATTCATATATTTATAACATTTTAATAAACATTTTTGTTGAGATTATAATATTTTATAAGTTTCAAAAATTTTAAGAATTTCAATAATTTAACGCTTTAAATACGCATTTTTTTTCTTGTGAACATTTGCTTTATGTTTATAAAATATTTAAACTCTCCCTATTTACTCTCATTCTCTCTTTTAAAATGACGGTTTTAATTAAAATATTAACAAAGTTATACACAGTTCAGATCCGTAAACTTACCGAGTGCAACTGAAAATTGAAAAAAAAAAAAAGGTTGAAATGTTAAGCATTTCGCTTATTCGGACAATAATGAAAAAATAACCGCTGTGATCCCAATGAAGTTGCTTATCTTAAAAATCATTTGTGAAATAAAACTTAATGAAAGCACCAACAAGATAAACATTATTGTAATATTTTCGTTAGCTAATAAAATACTTCACATTATATTACACTCACCAAAGGAACCTATTACCCTTTATAAAAGAATCATTATATTCTTGTCATGATTGCCATTTTATTACTTTATTTATATCCTTTTTTACAATTCAAGATTATCGATTTAATATTCAAACGATACACAGATTACAGGCTGATCTATTTAAGGCACTCATTATTTCAGATAATATTGACGTTTTGAAAATGTTTTATAGTTTAATATTTTTTATCAGTATTTAATGTTTATTATTATTTTCAATTACACCATACATTTGTAATTTCAGAATCTTTAGCAGAATATTTTTCATAGTATTTCGATCTACAAAAATCAAATTTCGGAAGAGTAATTTATTATGCATAGTTTTTAATGTTTTCTACTCAGCTTATCTATACTTTAAATACCTACTTATACGTCATAACTTATAAACTACTCGTCCAAAATTAAATTTATATATATCAAAGTACTCCTAAATACATTATGCTTTGAAAAAAAGAATTAAAAATACATGTTGTCCATAAATGTACAAAAAAAGTTTTTTATAAACATATTATTTTTTAACAACTTCAAATTATATAAAAAATATTTCTAAAAGCTATTGAAGTTTATAATAAGTTTCTTACGTTAAATGGATCATCTATTGTATTAATAATGGGTGTAGACAATTTTATTTATTTATGTATTTTTTCAAGTATTAAAGATCAATTTTACTAGCTTTAAAAAAACTATAAATATAATATTATATACTATTACACGATGTATACAATTATATACATAAAAAAACTATGTCTTCAATTTCGTTTCTGCAGATAATACCTATAAAAACCCTACTATACAAACAATTAACATTTTTTTTTTTAATAACAAAAATATATCTATCTAATAAATTTAAAATTAAGCTTCTAATTTTAAATCCAATATTGTAAATTACTTTTTTAAATAAATCGTTTTATTTTATTTTAAACAATTTTTTTTATATTTATGTGCTCTACAATAATTTGGTTTTGAATTTTTTGATTGTTATTGGTTTGATACCATACAATATTATATAATATATTAAAAATATGTCCTCAGAAAATATTTAAACATAAAAACGGTTCGTCATAATCTGACAAAAACACGACGCATGTCACATATTATAATACTAAAATGCCACCATAGGGCCACTAGACGGGAAAACTATAATGCCATGTGAAATTCAAATCAGTTTTGTTTAACGAAACTTTTCATTTATAACGAGACACGTGTTTTTCTACTTGTAATAGGGCCTTGACTTATGGGGGATGAAGATCAATTTCAAAAGGCTTGGCAAACTACAGAAAGGAACAAAAATAACACTAGGAAAACAACGGATAAGTTTTTATATTTTCATTCTTTGTTTACCCTTTTGCACTGTACGGATGCAAGCCAAGATTAATGTTTGTTTTTACGTCAAATTCTTTAACATATTTGATGCGTTTTTATGCTAACCGAATTAACCATAGGTACTCTGTTTTTTTTTAATTTAACATCAATCTTCTTGTAAATTGAGTCTGATAGAAATCAATTTATTTTACCAACCAGTCCATATAAAACCCCCAAAAAAAGTTTACCACAGTGTAAGTTGATATTGTTAATTGTACACAACACGTCATATAATTTAAAAAACAAAATACTGTCATACGTACAATTCTCTGTATTAATAATCGTGGATATTTTGGCACAAAAATAACACAATAATGATAAAGATTATAATCAAGATATTATAATATATACTCAATAATAAATGGATTTATGAAAAATATTATTTTAGATTCTGAAAGGATTGATATGTACCTATATTGATTTTACAGTGATGTGTTTTTTTTAAATTAAATTTTTTTTTTGTCTGTTATCAATATTAGGGGCAGTAAAATGTCTACGCTTTTCAACTTCAGAATTTTTTCTGATAGGAAAGTGAATCTAATTAATGATTTAGGGAAATGTTTTCAAAGTTATATGCCCAGTAGTTTTCAAAAACGATTCATTTTGAGCTAATTATAGGCATGATAGTTATTTTTCTTTATTTCACTGATAAGTTTTACAAGCTTTAACAAAAAAAAAAAAGTTTACCGTAAACTAATATACATTTTTTATGAGCGCTTTAAGTCAAAATAATTATCATATAGGATATTCATTCGTAAAATAAGTATTTGCCCTCAGACGATTTTTGATGTTTTGTTTTAAAATTAAAATAAATAACTGTGGATATTTGACATTTCCATCAAGTAATATTATATTATCATTTTCTGTATTTTGTATAATTTTCAGATTTTTGAGAAATGTATAGACATTTTACATATTTAAAAAAGAGTTTGTTAGCTCGAAAAACTTGAAAATGTGATTAAAGGTTCCTTAAATATTTTTATTATTTATATTTAAAAATATTTTAGTTACATATAGGTATACGATTTTTTATGAGTATATATTATTGATTATATTGATATTATCAAACCTTTTTACATGTAATCAAACCACAAATATAATAATATATTAATATATAATAATGAAAGCAATAGGTTTTTTGGAAACGACGACAATAGTTTTATTAATTGGATACTCAGTCGATACTCAGTGTAAAAACAGAATATGACCTTTATGGATGCCATGAAAAAACAATAGGCCCAATTATATGTACTCTAAACTCTTAAGTGAAATGGCCAGAAAATAAATTGATGCTGTTAATATTTTCTACTTTTATACAGTTCTATAAAGTGTGGTAATTCGTTTATCGACCATTCTGCTGCCGTTGATGACCACAATTTAAGTAGGTCTTATGAATATTTTATATAGAAACCGTACGTCTCGTAAAAACAAATAATGAAACTACGAAATGGCCAAAATCGATTATAATTACCATCAATTGTATTTTTTCCATACTTTACTGACGATTTCAAATAGCTTCAACTCCAATTTAATAGAAATGCTACGGAGTTTAGACTCGTGGACATTCACCTAAATTGATTTTGGTAGTACTTACATGTCACTATGTCAGTGATGTTTAGTCGATAAATCAGAGTATGAGAAAAATACCTAGGGTATAGAAAACCTGTTAGAAAAAGTGTTTATAAAATGTCCCAAAGTGTTAGAAGATGTAACAGTATTACAGTAACCACAGTAATCTTTTAACCATACATAAAAAAATAAACAAGATGAATAAAATAAAATTCAAAATCGGTAAAATACTCAATAATAACTATATGTCAATGCATACGCTTAAAGCCCTCATAAGTGGTTCATATTTTCAAGCACTATTAAGTTTTTAGTCCTTGTTTACGATTATTTTACTCGGATCATATCCATGCAGGATCAGTATTAACCTATGAAACAGTAGTTTACTAAAAATTATATGTAATATTTTTGCTTCAACTAACATATTATTTTTCTTATTTTTAAATAATTTAAATGAATTATTGTTTTAGATTTTGAGTGGATCTGATGAATGTATTGATTTCACAGTGATTTTTTTTTTTTTTGGTAGAAAATATGCTCTGATCACCAACTTTGAATTAGATTTCTGATAGATAATTGGATTTAGTCGCTACCTTTAAGAGATAAAAATGGAAATGTTCAGTAGGTACTAATTTGTTGAAATTACAATATTATTATTAAAATAACTGTAAATGTTAGACCGTTTTCGTTCATAATCATTTTTCATTGTATACCTACAATGATTTATTATTGATTTTAAATTTAACACAATATCCATAACAGTATCAACTCAATAATGAGGTGCACTTGTCTCTTGCGGTCGGGCATCTACTTTAACCCTTTTTTTTTTACTTGTTATTTTATATAGGTAATTTTACAAATTAATTTGTTTATAATAAAAATAATTATTTTCATGTTTGTCTATATATAATATGCCTTAAATATCAAAACTGTTGTATAGTTATCATACTAATTAAAAATCAGGAGTTAATGATTATTTTATATTGATACCTTTGAAATCTTGAGGATATTGTTAGAAATTACTACAGGGTAATTGAATGGGTCCATAGAATGGGTCCATACTTTGAAATAATTATTAATAATGATAAATAATATAAGCTATACTAATTTACTATAACGTCTGTAACCTACTTTATTTAGTAATAATCACTATTTACTATTATGTAGTAAATAATTAGTAGATAACTCTATATTATGAAAATGTATCCATTAATTTATGTATGGTCTCATTTTTTTACCAACAATATTTTAGTTAAAAGTGTATCACACTCCATAAATCAAAATAGATTTAATGTTTGTAATCTATTATGATATATATAGATTTTTATCATTTTAATAAAATCATAAGACTTACTAAGGGTTAACTTGTTTTATTATTATAACAAAAGATGCTCCTACAGTCATACGCATAACGCATGTCGCATACGGCATACATATGGTTTAAAAAATAATTGCGAATGTACAAACATTAAACATCATCACTTTTTTCCTTTTTTTCTCATTTGAACATCGATCAGTATATGATTTACAATTCACCACTGCCATAAAAATATATTATGTGCAAGCGCATATATAATATTAAAAATATGCTATTGTGTAACTTTATCATTATTGTTAACGTTGGTTCCCGATTGTTCATGCAAGAGAAATCTGCAACATTGAGAATTCTAAATTTTTAACGAAAACATTCGATGATTTACGACCAATAATAAACAAGCGTAAAGATTACTGAGAGATATTTGTTTTATTCAGTGAATTCTTTTCACAACTTGACAGATCATTGTTCTCAGCGTTTTTACTCAACGATTACGAGAGTTTACAATAATGAAAAACTCTTTTCGAAAATTCTAAAATATATTTTTATTCGTATCAAATAAAATACAAAAACAATAATTCAAAAAATATAATTGTTTACGAATATAATATGTAATATGAATAAAAAAAAGTACTGGAGTACAATATAAAATACGAGTTGAGTGTCGAGCATTTATTTCTATACTCTCACCTTGGCATAATATCATATTGTGTTGTATATTACTTAAAATAATTAATACATATTTAAAAACTAAAATATCACTTTTTGTGAAATGATAGGCCATTCAAATTATATAATTATATTTGACCTTGCAACAAAATATAACAACTCAGGTGAAAAGTATCAATCATATTGTCGGAGGGTTTTTATGCATGAGCTAAACAACACGATCGTAATTATGTGTCTTTATCATAAAAATAATTGTATATGGTCTAAAAGTTAATCATAAATGTATATTTTGTATTAATATTTTGTAATAAATGTATTTTTTAATATCTACTTAATGTCGTAGATATGTTTGCACACTTCAATTTTTTTTCTACTCACCACATCATGTTATACCTACAGTTTACAAATTAAAGGAGAATTTTAATGTATTTTTAAATACGTATAACGAACAGGATTGGTAGTTCTCAAACGATAGAATCAGTATTTTTCAGGACTGATATTAAATAGAAATCTTATATTACCAAAAAATACGGTCCAGTTCAATAGCCATCCTTTAAAATAATATTCTTATTTAATATATTATAATGTCCTGGTTTTGCAGTCTCGAGTAATACTTTCTTAATTAATTCTGTTCTTATAACTAATATTACTCTAGACATTTATTTTACTGATATATATATCATAATAGGTAGTCTTTATGATTCCGGTAAATATCATTCCAAGAAAATATTATTCCTATATAGTAAATAAATTCTATAAAAATAAATTATAGCATTCTTTAGGAATATTGTTCAACTTAAAGGTTTTAAGATATCATCCTAGAGAAATATTTTCCTGGATTAAATGCAGCCCGGAATATTGATCAAATAAAAAAAAAAAAACCATTAACAAACTGTAAATTAAAAAAATGTATACATTACCATTTATTGAGATTTTAATCTACATATTATTTAAAAATATTATCGGACATCGAGTAGAGTAGTGTGAACTCAAATACTCAGCTAATTGTATTTATGATCAATGAAAATATTTTCTAAACAAGAGTAGGTACAAAATATCTCAGTAACATAATATTATCACTAATTAAACATCATTATCACTCAGAGATTTTTTTAATACTAACTACGTGATTATTTACCAAATATAATATAGAAACAGAAAACAATACATAGGAATCATAATATTATATTATATTGGAATCATTAAAATCAAAATTGTTGATTAAATGTTAGCTTTATCGTCGTAAATTGTGTCAACGTGATAAAAATAATAAGTATATCTATTCAATCGCGCATAATATAATAGGTAAAATTATATAGTAGATTTTCGTCCAAACATCAGTGAATAACACGTTTTGTTCGCAGTAGAATAATATTACGATACTGCAGAAACATTTGTCTAATCGCTGTTGGAAACATATCTCTTCGTGTCGGCTACCTGGTCGAAAATTAATTAGTGTTGCAATAAAAATACCCCTATTGTACTATGGCGATTAAGGGCAACGGACAGTTTGACGGGTACAGATTGTTAGTAGATCGGAAGCCTGGCTAATTGACCTGTTAAACTGCTGCATCAGGTGGGATATTCGTTCAGACCATTCAGCCTCAATGCAGTGCTCCGTCCATATAGTCTCATCATACGCTAATGGTATATGTGCCTGGACTTCACTCCTACAAATACTATTTGCATACGCTGCAGAGGTTGTGAGTGAAGGGTAATATATTGTTCTACAAAATCTGGGCCCCTAAACTTTTTAATAATACAAGAATTTCCACCATTTTGCCAGATTTAATCCAATAGTTTCAAAGAATATTGAGAAAAAAATAATAAGTCTAAATATACAACAAATATATTAACATTACAATATACATTAGATTCAAAGAAAGTATTATAAATACATTACATAAATTACATTCAAAGAAAGTATTAATGTATTATACACTTGAATGTCATAAATATTAAGTATATAAATCAAAGATTTAAACTCATTCAATTTATAATAATGCGCTTTCCAAAATCATATAGCAATGTAATTCTAAAACCCTTACATTTTGTAATCTAAAAATAATTAATAAATAGTAAGTATCTACAGCTATGCACAGCGTGTATACAACCAACACTTTTTACAGATATTTTAATAATAACATCATACAACGAGATACCAAACTTAATGAAATATTAATAATTTATATGATGCATTTATACAATATAAATATAACATTTTAAATACTCCAGCTACTAAGGTAAGTATTAGTTTGTGTGGTATTAAACTTGGTAAAATTATAATTACCCACTTAAAAAATTTTATACTCAAAAAATCATCACATATTAAACAAAAATATATTTGAAACATTTCTTTTTTTTAGAAACTAAATATTTTAAAGAAAGTTAATCAATATCTACAAGTATCTATATTATAAATTTTGATCACTCAAAAAAATAGTTAATTAGTAATTACTGACCTTTGTAGAAATGTTAATATTTTGTGAATATTTTGGAGTGCTTGAATAATGAATATTTGACTAATAATGTTATATAAATATTTTATTTTCATAAAATAATAAAATATTGACTTAATATTTTTAAAATGTTTCTATGAAACTGTTTTTTAAAAAAATATGATTAAAATGTTTTGTTAATGTTTTTTACAAAATATTTTTCAAAAGTGAACTTTTTGGCCACTTATTGGCCAAAAAATATAAATAAAATATTTCCTCATTATTTACGAAACTTTTTCAAATATTTTGACAACTATATTGTTTTCCTGAAAATATTTACACCATAGTTAGGAAATATTAAAATGCTGTGTGGGAGGTTATCAAAAAGATAGCAGATATATAGTATAACACATAAATAAGTAATAACAGTCCTGCGAATTAACTACGAAAGTAAACAATTTAAAGTTTCAATGGTAATACTAAATATGTAGAAATGTGGAGTAGACCATTGTTCAATTTTCAAGAAATGTGTATTGATTATAGTTGGAAAAAACTGAATTTTTTATAATATTAAAGGGCCAATAGCCATTATATACCAAATTAAATATTGAGAATAATGGTATACACTAATTTCCCAAAGCCCATAAATGTAAAGAAACGTGAAAAACTACTTTTATAGAATAAGCTTATAAATTAAATTAAAGTTTTACAGAAGTTCAATCAAATTTAAATTTAAACCAAAGAAGTATAGCATGATAATAATTAATGAAAATCAGGATGTAGTTAATAAAACAATCATCCACCAATCAGTTGCAAGGAATTTTTATCTATGAAAGCATCAGGTCCGTGATGTGACAAAGTAACATTATAATATTATTTAAATTCATTGACTATTTCTGTAAAGAAAATTATTTATGAATGCTTGAAAAACTGTTCAATCGACATTTAAAAATTATAAAATATTCATAATAAGTAATGATACAGAGTGTAATAATATATGCGAGTTATGTATGTACATAACCAAGTACATAACCAAGTACATATTAGCCATACAATTAAGATAGATGAATAATGCAAATCATTTTTTAATTCGAGATCTGACATTTTCTACAACAAAAACTACAGAAAATTACCAACGATGCTCACCTTTTAGATTCTGAGCGGAGCGAGGGTTTTACAATAGTACTTTTTTTTTTTTATCCTGTATACAAAATTTCTACCAGAAAGAGTTCTTCGAATTCAACATATAGTATCTTATCTTTTAGCAAATTGGATCTAGATGATACTTTAGAGAGGTATTTTTTCTATTTTCTAAATAGTTATTTCATGTCAGAAACCACCGAGAAATTACACAAAACCCGCTAAAAATGGGATTTTAATTTCTAACACTTTGTTTATCACCATAGAAACGAATAAAAAATGTATACATTATAATATTAATTTAACTTACAGGCTATAATAATTAATAACAATATTAAATATCCAGACTGACAAACCGTCCCTGTTTAGAATTGTTTTTCTTATACAATGATATTATATCATTGAATTCAAGTTTAATACAATCCATTATACATCGACCCAGTTGTAACCTTCTGTACAGCAGACCAACATCCACTTACCCGCTTTTTTAATTATGAAGTTATTTAAAATCTGATTTTACAAACTTTTAACATACTTAAAGACAATATTTTTGAGAATTTTTGTGTTTCTTAAGGGAACACTTGCTTGAGTAAGTGGCGATAAAAACTTCTGTTATTCAAACGAATATCCTAAAATTTTACTGTCAATTATTTAGTGGATAATTATTCTAAACATTTAGATGTACCTAAATCAAAATACCAAGGAGTAGTTTTTCAGTTATTAAAATATTTATATTAAGCTTAATACATATAGTCCTTAAATGGTTAAAATGGTTAAAATGGCTTAATAAAAGCAAAAAATATAAAATAGATGTAATATTGAGTCTATAGTATTCATAATACTTTGACCATTTTTATGAATTATAAATATTAGCAGATTAATATAAGCTACTAAAATTTTCAAACGAACAGAGTCCCCATATCAACTAAACCGATTATCATGGACCTATTATCCTTAGTACACAAAGTTAAATAATTCAAAAAGTACTTGTTAACATTTTTATTATGATATGTCAATATGTTTAGAGAATTTTTTCGCTAAATACTTTACACTGTAAAATGAAGATTGTCATTTAAAAAACAGTCATTTTTATCTCCACAAAAGTACTGGACACTTTTTAAATAGTAAAAAAATGATCAAGATGGAAAATATTATGGTCATTGAGAATAATATAAAAAAATTCTGAAAATCAGGTTTTGAATAATAACTGCATTTATTAATAAAAAAAATAATGGTTGACCATGCTTGATGAATCACCAGTAAAATATTCATGTATTATCGTTTAACAACAAATTAAATCAGAATAAATAAAATATTTCATAATACCAATACATATTCTTGAAAGTATAAAGCTTAAAACTATATTATACTTATTATGTTACTTATGCTGTATAGTTAGGTTAAATTGTATATGTATCATGTATGCAATTAAAGCAAAATTACAAATATATATTAAACATTAATCTTACCTAGTCAATTTGTTATATACTTTTTTTCCTTATTAAAAATTATAATATGTACCTACTGATCGTTTAAAAATCAATTGATTTTAAATTGTTAATAACTTATTAATAACTTATAAATAATGTATTAAGTCATAATTAATCATAATTTGTAGTACCTAAGCGTTTAATCTTTAAAACAAAATTATTTAGATTATATATTACGTTTTGAAGTACCAATTGAATAAACTTAAAAATTATTAAAAAAAATAAAAATAATATTATATACAACAAATTGAATGTATAAATAAAATACATAGGTACCTATTTTATGAAATAATAATTTAACGAAGAGAGTTATTTTTAATTAGTTATAAAAAAAAATGTGAATGTAAAGAACAGTAATTCTGTTAAAAACAATTTAGGTACCCGATAAACTATTAAAAAACTTTGACAACTAACCTTCACATAATTCAAGAACTACAAATCGAAGGAACAAACAAAACAATAAGTACTTTTTTTAAAAACAATCTGCTTTCTATACAATGTCGTTAAGGTAGATATTAAAAGGATGTCAGTGCGCTGTTTGTTTTAAGTTTTTTCTGTTTGGCCCACGTGCAAATGTGCAATTTAGACAGTAATAAACATTCATGCAAATTTTTTTTTTATGTTTTTAAGTAGAGTAGAATTTTGCAATCACCTAGGTATTACAAAAGTCAAAGAGAGTAATATTGTCGGAGATATGGAATAGATTTGTCTAAATATTGTCTCAAAACCATTTAATATCAAATTACTTACAAATTTTTATTTATATTTTTAAAGTCGAATATAAAGTCAAATAATTATCTATTTATATAAAAGACAAAATATGTTTGTACCCGACTACCTGTGTCCTTTATGCATTCCTAAATCGTTCATCCGACTGCGATAAAATTTGGTACAGAGATAGGTAGATTAGACCTTGGGGAAGAAGATGGGCTAAATTTTGTCGTCGCGAAAGAAGGTAAATAAGAGGTCCGACCCGGGGAAGTTCTCAAACAGGGATTATGAGATTATAATTATTATTATTATTTTTTGTTTATAAATGGTTACTTTTGGTTTAAATAATTATTATTATTATTATAATACCACAAGTAGATTGCCTAGGTACCTAATATTATACTGATCGCATAATCACAAAAACCTAGCAATAGCAACGCATTGCCGCGGGTCAGCTAGTAAAATATAAAACCGATATGTCAAACCCACAACAATATTATTATCCACTGTAATTTTTGTAATAGGTGATTTTACTCTATAATAACTAAAAAATCATAAAAGAATTATAAAAGTCGGTTTTACACTTTTACATGAATGCGTTTTATCTATGTTGCGCGTGGTTATGAAAGAGAAAACAAATGTTGAGCTGATATATCCTCTGAGAACCAACCACTGTAGCATCCAATCTTTTAGATGTTTAAAAATCGTTTGCAGTGTCGGATACAAGTGTCGTCACAAATTAATTAGGTTAGGTACTGAAAATTGCGTTCATCGTGCTTCGAGAACCTTGCGGGGGTGTAGGTTAGGTGACTATTCGTGTGTAAACGTGTTAAAATTGTATTTATTTGTGATCTTCTAGATTTACTTCCGAAAATGTAGTTCCATAATAATTAAATATTATTATCTTTACTATAACACGCATGTTGAATCACAAATGACACATGTTTATTTTATTCATATTCTTTTTTTTCATTTAATTCAAAACCTTGTTGAAAATATTATTGATTTGTAGTCATCCTTCAATCAAAGTTCAAACACGTACTATTTACATAAATCAATTGATTTAGGAGCATCTGCAAAATATGTCCCAATGATATTAATGGCCAAACCGATTTCGCCATGCAGTCGTCATCATTAATCATGTTTGGGCAACCCCATGAGACAACGGTTCCCCCTCCCTATACCAACCATCTGCTATAGGGTACAGTAATTTTTTTGGTTGTTTTTTTTTATATACGTGTTTAGCGTGTTAGTGTATAGGTACTGAACATTTAGGGAAAGAGAGAGAGAGAGAGAGTGAGAGAGTGAGAGAGGACGGATGAAAGTAGCGAATGAAATATTATTAATAACACAGTTAGTGGATAGTGACGTTTATGCCACTGAATTCTCTCCTCCCATTGAACTCGAGTAGTCCAGTTCACTACACAATGAACATTACGAATGAAAAATTGATTTTACCAGTAGTCCATGAAATTTTTATTTTTAAGAATGTGGTGTAATTTCTAGTAGTCTTTTCATACGGTTGGTCTTCGATTTGATATTATGTGTACTGTTAACATATAGGATAAGCTAAATCGGCCATATGGATACCTTTTAGTGACGGTATGTCACTGCCGAACTTAGTCAGAAATCAATATGATATTATAATAATACCATTTTATCTGCAGTGAGCGGTCATCAATCGTATTGATATTATTATTCCTCGTTGTGAAACGGGGGAACAAAGTTAATAACTGTCAATAATCCCCGTATATCATTTGCTAAGAGATCCCAAGTAAAAGTACTTTTCCAATCCTTATATTTCGAATTTGAGATACTAAAAAAAAGAAAAACCGTGCATTTTACTTGAAATCTAAAAATCACATTTATTGAAAAGTAGTGGATGCGTATAATATAATATTATGCATTTTAACGACTAAAGTCTAATGTATTGTGTATAAATGTACAATAACAATATATTATGATTTGGAATTTACGAGAAATTTAGAACTATAAAAGAAATGTAAATAATAATATATTGGTATAACCCGTTTTGTCTATTATTCATTATTATTATTTCAGCATCAATAATTTTCAATATAAAAACGATTAATTATTGGATACAATATAAAAAGTAAGTAATCAAATTTACCTACCCTAAAAAAATGTTTGATGTTAATTTTATATCGGGTGTAAAAACGATATTTATTAATTTTTTAAAACTAAGAAATCGAATGTTCTCGAGCACACCTGTAATACGATTTTACTTCACTTTCATTAGAACATTTTTTCTTTCTATTTGTCTTTAAATATTTTCAATAGGTATTCCACCACAGCTGTCATCGAACACATTGGTGTTTACATTTCCTTTCTTGGCATTAAATAAATAAACATCGTTGTACAATCGAATAATAATTTTTAACATCTGAAATGTGAAAATCTATATTTGTTCTCAAACATCTTTGATCGCCAAAATGATAAAGCCATTATTACTTTTATTGCTGTTTTTATAAGTTAATATAAAATATTTTTTTCAAGAAATTCAATGAAAAGCAATTAATAGCAGCGGTGTACCTACTAGATTTTCTCGTCATACACATGGAATTTACAAACGTTTTCTGGCCTTTGTCATGTACAGCTTTATGTTGGGATTGAAACTGTATGTGATTTTTCTTCTTCTATGAGAACCAAGCTGTTTTCATTTTCCAGTGAAATGGATTTTCGTAAATCACACAAATTCGCAGTAAAAGTAGTGCTGCTCACATAAATAATAGAAATAAACCACTTTCTCGATCTTTATTGAAAAAAATAAAAGGTTAACATTTTATTACCTGACGATTTTCTGCACATTTCAATTTAACCAATAGAAAAATGAAGAATTACATGAACCCACATAAATCATAATTATAATTATTTTTTAATGCTCCCAATAAAAGTGAAAAGTACCTCACATAAATAATAGATTTATTATATGGTATGTTCATTTAAAATCTATGAAAATAGGAATTTTTCAATTACTAAGAAACAGCAAATTATTCTCAGTATTTAACATTTAGATATTTCTCCACTAAATTTAAAAACCTTATAGTTTTATTTGTATACACAACATAAATATTAAAATAAAACTTAGTAATATTACCTACATTGTATATTTTTATGTGGGTATGGAGAATTGGAGACAATAAATTGTTTTAGATTGACAACAAATGCTCAATTCAATCTTCTAACTCATAATAATAATGCCATTATGTATCTGAAATCTTGAAATATATTAATATATTAATATATTATACAATTATCGTATTTTTAAAGCAATTTGGAAGGGATCTTTTGCACCAATTGGCCTAAAAATGATCAAAATATTGTTTTTTTTTTAAATGTGTGGATATAGTTAACACTGTTTCTTTAAAGATTTTCTGTACTTAAACATCCTATATTTAGTTTTATATGTTAGATAATTTCGAGTTTTAATATATTTTTAGTAGAATTTAAATATTGATAAGTTAAAAATATTACATAATATGGGATCATTTTTTCAAATTTATGTTTATGGTTATGCACTAGGTGCATATAGTATTTATTTTCACTAATTAATTTTTAAAATAACTAAATCTTATCCTAGAGAATAAAAACTCAGATTTTAGAATCAATCTAAATATTAAATACCATTATAATAAATAATAATTATGTACTAAAATGTATTAAAACATTTTTTATTTCTTTTCTAAGAAAAAAGTGCAAAGCTCCATATCGTGTCTCAAACGTGAAATGGATTCACTAAACGTAAATTTGCTAAACTAATAAATTGTCAATTATTTTGAGAGCAATTTTTAAAGAGAATAGATTTTCAATCCATATATCAGCAAAACATCTATAAGTAAACAAAATATAAGAAAATGCAATAACTTTCGAATCATTTCTATTCACCTCTTAATGGGTATTCCAAGTTTCAACGTGAATAGATACACTAATTGATACTAATTTACTCAATTCATCATATAACAATTATAAAATCGTGGTCCCAATATTGGATATTATAATAATAATTTCCATCTGAACAAAATATAAATACCTAACCAAAACTTTAGCAATAGTTATGTAATAATAATAAAGTAATGCACAATATTATTACCATCAGAAAACATTTTAATAATTAACATTAATTTTTATAGAGCTTAAATTTAAATTTGATTTAATCATAAAATTTAGCTAATTATTAAAAATACACAAAGAATACACCGAGTCCCTTACTATGGCTGTTACTGTTTGAAAATTACATACATTATTATAAATTACAAATAGGAAATGGTTTACAACTTACGAACACACTAATGTATATATGTATAGTCAAGTCTTATTTATATTGAATATTAATGTTAAAATTCATAGCTAGACTTATTCGTATTAAGAACTTTCATAAAAGTTTATCACTCTAGGCAATTACTAAAGTACTCTAACAACAACTTAAAACGAAGAACATTTAACATAATATATCTTAGTGTATAGTCTTTCAAAAGTAACTTTACGCTAACGTTATAACTGCTCTTGATCTTGTTAAAATAGTAAAGTAGAAATAAATACTTATACTCCTTCAAATAAACAGATTAATATAAAACTATTACAATTTTGAATACTAGAATATTTTAACTATATCCGAATACTTGTAAATTAAATATAGCGTTACATCAAAGTACACACAATATACTTCTTTACCTATACTTACATGAATAGAAAATAAGGGGGAAATAAGTAACAGCTTTGGTGCACAATTTGTATTGAGTGTACGTCGTAATTGAGGAGTATATAAGATATGTTAAATATGTTTTATATGTTAAATTTAAAATCAAAGATAAATAGGTACTTAATTGCATTCGAAACACGATTCTGAACAAAGATGAAATTATAATGATATTATTTCAATTAAAATAAATAATGTTTTTTACTTTTTTTAAATACAGAAGGTTGTCATAAATCATAATCGTACCTATATATAAAATGTGATAATATTATACTCAAAAAGTTTGAGGTACCCGTATACCTAATGTTTTTAAACTACAACAAAATAATTAAAATCGTTGTTCTCCGTTTATATACCTAATTTTGTCTAAATTTGGCCCAAAAATATCTACATATACAAAAAACTGTGTTTTAAATTTCCAATCTTAATCCATACGAATTATACAATTTATACATTTTTACCTTCAAAATAGTGATTTTGATAAATGTTGTCACAATTTTAACTTAAAATGTTTGTAAAAAATCAGTGCATATTTATACTTGTACATTTTTAAATGTTATTTGAACAACTGAAGAGGAACCATTTATATCATAATATGTAGGTACTAATTTTTGAAATAAAATAAAATGTTTAATGAATTTCTTAATACATACAATGTAATTCACACCGTTTTCTGTTGAATTTTATCAAAACACTTATTTTAAACTCTTTTAAAAAATATTGCAACTTTTTTAAATGGTATATGAACAACTTATAAGAAATTTTGTTTTAAATTTTCAAAAAAATTGGTTTTCTTTCTTTGAGGAAAATTATCATCGGCATTTAAACATAAGGTTATTCGTTTTTGAGTTACTCCAAAAAAACAATTATCTTCATTTTAAACTATAGGTACGAAAACTAATTTTGTTTAAAATTTCCGTTTTTCCTTATTTTTGTTTTAACCGATTATTAAAAAAACTACTATTTTTGATTTTTGACCCCCAAAGTAGGTACTATCTAGACATAATTTATTCGTTTTTGTACATTTATTTGTATTTTTCTTGTCGTAAGTTACACTTTCTCGTAGCACATTCAATTACCATTAGTTTATTGATTATCGACGTTCATTATCTTTGTCGTTTATTGTTGCAATCTATGATTATTTAATAAACGGTAGGCCGATACTATTTTAGGCCCGGTCAATTAGCAAAAATTTACCAAAAATCGATCGAATTATTTCAAACTGAAAAATAATATTTTTTAACGCTCTTTCGAGAGTAAACAATTTTAAAGAGGTAGGAACCTATAATAAATACGATTTATGACCCATGAATTTGATAAAACTTAATTTTGGGTATTTCTGTGGTCATTTTTTAAGTAATTTTTGAAGTATACATGTCATTTTAAAATTTTTTTGGTGTGCATTTTTTTAAAGATTTTCAGGTCATAAAATTTCGGACACTAATTATAATCTATGAAGTATCCAAATATTACAAATTGGTTAATGGAATATTATCTAGTAAATATCTTACTACGTTTCGATTGATTAGGTCATTTATTGGAAAGTTGATGTCGTGTTGTACTTTTTTTGAATCATCTTTAAATATTTTTTAAATAGTTCAAAACTTCTCTATGGAAATATATTTATTTTTAATTTTCAACAAAAGCCGATTTATAATACTTTTCAAAAATCAATTTTATTTTTTGTTAATTATTTTGAACATAATAGCCAGGGCCGTATTTACAATTGTTGCGCTCTGGGTCAACAATATTTGTACGCCCCTCTCCCCCTAAAAAAAAATAATTAATTCGTTTTTTAATCGTTTAGTTATAGTTATTTATTTATGAACATTTTGTTAAAAACAGACCACGATGATGCATTATTTTAATTACTGTCAAAACGTATAACAACATAAAATTTTACACTATTAAAAAAGAAACAAAATTAATTCACTTAACCATGCCCCTCACGAATTTAAAATTTTTGGAAGT
>NC_042494.1:50792521-50827006 GCF_005508785.2 Acyrthosiphon pisum | reverse complement strand
ATATACACCGGCGCCTGGCCGCCCCTAAATGTGTCAAAAATTGGCCGCCCCGGGGCAACAGTACCCTGTAGCTCCCTCCTTAAATACGGCCCTGATCATAGCTCAAAGGAATTCATTTTGAATTTTCAAAACTATAACAGATTTAATGAACAAAAAAAACCCTACTATACCCTTATCGTCGCTGTTTTACATTAAGTTTCACTTATATCATAATACAATTTATATATTACATTATTATGGAGTAAACAACATAAAAACGTCCACAAAACATTTTAGTTTCATAGTGCTAACAGTTACATTTTATAATAATGGCCATGGTTATTAAACTCACATATTATTAAACGTATACAAAATAATATAGAACTACTCGTTATCCATGTGTCATATTTTTCATTTTTGATAGACATAACTAATGTCTAATAGGCACATTTGTATACTCAATTTGCTGATATATTATCTGCAATCTACACACTAACATTTGCTTGTATTTCTGTAGTCATAAAAGTACAAAATCTACATAAAATATTGAAAATATTAAATATCGAAGTTATGTTTGTAAATTCATACTAAATAATTTACGTTTATAAAGTTATCTAAAATTCAAATATGTGATAAAAGGAAATAATCCATGGAAATTAATATTAATATAATAAAATTATATGACGTAGAATTCAGATTATAATCTATTAAAATATGGTTTAAATTCAATTTAAATAATTAAACTTTTCTAAAGTTCAAATTAAATTAATTGTATCAGTTCATTTAGTACCTACGTTACTAATAATATAATCCAGGCACAATTTTAAAATATTAGTAAATATGAATTAAAATTCGTATTTCTCTAGACCTAGTACATTTAAAGTAATACCTACCTATCGTAAACCAATTTAATACAAACTTTGCACGTACAATTATTTAACTGAAACTCGTTATTTTATGGCGTTTTCAGGAAGTTGATAATTTAATAGTACGAGTACCTTTATCAAATAGGTATTCGATAATCTGATAATGTTTATTTTTAAAAGCTGCTTCCCTTTTACCGTTTTAAATTCACTCGTACTTCCGGTTCATAAGGACAGTTTATGTTCACCACTTCCGGGAATAAATTGTACGACTGGCATGGGATATTCAGTTTAGATATTTGCTGAGTCCATTATATTCAAATGTGAGTTGTACCTGCAGCGTTCCTCGCTGTAAATAAAGCATTTTATTATTGAAAACAATTTTGATTTTTTATAATATATACTATATTATAAATAAATAATAATAACTAGTTGTATGATTATATTAAGTATACCTATATATACCTATTACCTATACAATATTACATTTCATCTAAATAAATACAAATTTTCACAGTTTTTTATTTTTATCCACGAGTTTTATTTACTTGTACATTGTACATAATATATATATATATTTTTAGAAAGTTAATCGAAGGTAAATTATTGTGATGTCACTTGAATCGACTTTTAATTCCCATATTATTTAAGCGATCGTGAAAATTCTGAATTTCGTCGAAAAAATATAGCATATATTATAAGTTAAAAGACAAGTAAAAGCCTAAATTGTCAGCCTATATTAATAAGTATATTTCATGATATATTTATATTGCTGTTAGCTTATTGCTTATAAATTTATTTTACTATTATCAATTCCGTAGGATGAAATAATTTTCGTCGAAAACATTACATCTATTAAATTATTAAAATTTAAAATACATATAAATATTTATAAGATTCTATGCATACCTATAACTCCGTCTTTAACCTATGAATATATTTTGTATCATATATTATTGTTATAGACTTTTGAATTAATACCGTTTTATCATAGAACCGTCTGAATAGGTCCGCGGAATAAAATTAAGCAATACAAAATTCATCAAAATTCTTAAAAAAATTAAATTTTATATTATAAAATATAATTACATAATATTATGTAAATTATGTAAGTCACCATGAATAATAATTTATAGGTTCCAACCAATAAAATTATGTTTTGTTTCAGTAGTCACACAATTTTACAGTACTAATCTAATCTTAATATTATAGTTGTTGAAGATTTAAGGTAAACGATGGAGGTATCTTGCGTTTATTGTATTCGTTCAATCTGATCTGGAACCGGTTAATTTATGGTTTTTTAAGATTGAAAGTCTAAACAGTAAGGTAGCAATTGAGAGCCAAACTGTAACTGGTTAATTTATAAAATCACGACAATATTTACGCTCAACTTTTTTTAATTTCCACTTACACAAGCGAAGAACTTTGTATTACATTTTCAAGAATTTTGACAGAACTAATATTTTTTATTGCCATAATTTAAAAAAAATAATAATACTAGAACATTTTATATATGTCTATATGAATAATATATACATATTATAGTTCAACATGTCGAGTCAAAATATTTTGAAAATATTAGTGATTTGATTAAATGGTTTAATGGTTGGTGTATAGAAAATTCTAATATAAATACTCAATAAAAATTGCATGTACGTATTCTACGGTAGTTTTTTCCGAAAATATTCGCAAAGTCAATCATTATTTGCTTCTCTCAGAATTTATAAATATACAAATACGAAAAATGTATGTAAGTATATAACATTTGATTTGATTTCCTAAAATCATGGTATCTTTTAATAAACAGACATCATATTATTTATAATTGTTGGAGAGAATTATGTAATTTATTCCTGGATTCAAATCGGTTTGTAAATTGAAAATATTTTTTAATGACAGTAAACATAAATAAGAATGCAACATTAATGATAATAGTTGGCTTATAGAATCTATTAACTTATGTACCTATTATAATTTATATTATACTAAACCCATTTGTTTTGTTTATATAATATTCTGTATATGTTTGGTTTTCTATTATTTATTTATATACATCTATATTTTACTGTTGCTTTTTGCTTGTGATCATTCTAGTTTTAAAACTGTTAAAATTGTTTAATTCAATATTGTACTGTTATTATTTTTCACCTTCATTGATGTACCTACTTTCTCATAAATATATATATCATGTAAATTGCCATTTGGCGTCCGTCAATAAAATAACTAAAATAAAAAATGTGTTATACAGTTAAATACATTTAGGAACTATGAAGTATATTTTTTAATCTTATTATAATATTATAAATGATTCTATGCACTTTTGACTTTAGGGTAATGAGTTATTAAACTTTTGAAACAAATTATATGAGTGTAACCCTAATCCTGACTGTGTCAAATATCACAGTAGTTTGTTAATATTACAAATTGTTTTGGGCTGCCAAGACTTAAGAGCATAGAATATTTTGTTTTGATATTTGAGTACATTTGACTTAAGCGTTATTTAATTGTATAATATATAAAACCAACATGTAAGTACTTCAGTAGATATTTAATATTTAAATCGTGTTATAAGGGTTAAAGGTAGTTCTACAATTTTCCAACTACAACATACGGTTTATAGAATTTAATAAATTATAAAACTCTAAATTAATATTGACAATAAACTAAAATTAATAAAAAAATACAGTATGGTTATTGATTATTCTGTTATAAATGGTATTGTAGAAATTTTTATATGTATATTATTGACAATCTATTTAGAGTGTGATTATATTGCCCATATTAATTATCAAAGAACCTTATGTTAAATTTTCAAGTCTAAATGTATTTAATTTTCGATTATAAAACAATTACCAAATTTTCATCATTTTTTTTTTTTTAATGTGTACTTTGAATGCTTAATAAAACAACTGTGACCATGTATTTTTAATATTTGTTTTTTTATGAACAAACATCTTACCGTAAATCTTGTAACACAAAGTTTTTAGTCACAAAAAAAAATTCACAATACAAAAATCAAAAAAATACACACAATATTTCAAATATGTATAAGTAGTATTGGATATTTTACTTTTGACCCTACCAAAAGTACCAACTAGATACAATTTTCTACCAGACACCACATTTGAAATTAAAGATATAATCATTTTTTCTTCAATAAAACGTATACACATTACACAGAAATAAATAAAACACACATTATATTGTAACAATTTAAAATATAATATAGATAATATCTATTATAGAAATATAGACTGACAAATCGTCTCCACTCAAAATCGTATTTTGTATATAATGATATATTCATTATTGAATTAAAATTTAACTCATTCATAACTACAGTTATCTACTCAATGACGACTTACACTCAACACCTACTATACAGCAGAAAAAATCCTCCTAAGTTTTTTTTTTTTTTTAATAACCATTAACGGGGAAAAAAATGTTTGCAGAATTTATGGCTGGAGCTGGTGTAGTAATATTATAATATTTTAAAAAATATTCGATTGCTAGCAAGGAAACAATTTAAGAAAAAAGGCATGGTTCTTTGTGTTTAATAAACTGCGAATTAATCAGCTACAATATAATGTAAAAAAATTTGGTACCTAATTAACAAACTTTAATAACTACTAGTGTTCGCTTTTAATACATCCTAAACTTACTAACTAATAACTATACCTATTAAAACAAATTTATTTGTAAACAATATTTAATTTAAATATTATTTAATAGACTAAAATAAAATAATACGCTATGGCATACACTGGTACATAATATAAGGATATTATATTATATTTATTTAAATTGTATTTAATTCAAAACGGGCTTGCACCCAAGTAAATAGGGTAAAAATAGTGTTCAATAAGTAAAATATAGTGAGTCCAATTTCAATAATTACGTAGGTAATAGCTATTAGAGACCAACCTTTGGTGAAGGACATTGAACGAAATTTACCAATATTCAGTGCCAAGCCAAGAGTTTCACTTCACCTGACAAATTTATCAAGATCGCTGAAGTATAGAGTCTCCTAAGAAGTTAATTTTCATGAATAATTTTGTGTCATCTGCAAAATACAGTAGGTGGCTGTGTTGGAGCACAGACCTTGCACTATTCATAAAAAGAAAAAAAAGCAAAGGCGAAAGAGGATCTCCTTGTGGTACACCATAAGTAATGATAAACGCATCTGACTAGTTCAGATCACTGTTTGAAGTCATTATAAACTCATTGAACTTAGATGTAAAGGTAGGCAAAAGGCACTGGTAAGATGTACGATAATGGTTACGATAAGGGTACGATAAGGGTTCATCACGAAAATTGATAAGAGCTTTCATAAGATCACTATTTTATGGTATGGTAGCCTGTTGAATGTTCGGAGAAGAATAAGTTGTTTTGTTGTTACTCTGGGTGAGAGGGCATTTAGTCAAGATGTTGGAATTATTTGGTGCGCTACTCTTTTGTTTAGCAGAATGATTTATAGTAATGGTAGAAATTATAATAAAGAGAAAAAAATAAGCAGTACAAAAGGAAGCCTAGGGCTAATGTGAACGTAGTTTATAAAACAGCAATGTAGCTTGTTGACAGACCGATGAAAATATTTAACTTTCAAACCAGTCGTTTAAGTCACCATAATTGTGGCGAGAACAGCTGCTTAAAGTTTATTTGATAACAGTATTTGAAGTTAATTTGTGCTCACCAAAATATAATAGCAGAAAGACCAAGAACAAACTTTGTAAAAAGACACTAACTGAATAGAATATTTAATTGAAAAGATTCACAAACCAGAAAAAACAGATTATATATAAAATTACTTATACCTACTACTTATTAGTCTTTATAGATTTTTTTTAAAAGTAACTTTATTTGTATCGCCCTACTTCTTGAATGTAAAAGACAAAAGTAACGTAATGTGATAAAAATAATATCGAGTAACACGAATGTAATTTCAGTAAAAATTTAAAATATTGAATGTAACGTGATTTTATTACTTTTCAAAAGTAATTAACCCAATACTGGAAATATGTAGTGTTAGAGGAACTATGCGAAGGGACATACGTTACAAAATATGCTGAGAGGTTGTAGGCTTGGGCTTCACCCTTAATCATCTTCATGCCCGTCTTCATGGTCTAGCCCACCGTGATACTGATTGACGGAGGCCAAAGTATATACTATATATTTTATTGACAATGGTGTAAAAAAAACTTCTTCTCGTGATATTGACAAAAAACGGCCTATCACGTAGTGCCTGTGTGGTGTTAAAATACAATAGAAGCCGCTTATTAGGAACACTTATAATCAATGTAAAATGTGTCAATTAACTGATTGTTTGCTTGGTGTTGGTCAGTGGTCTTAGGCAAAATGCACAGAGCCACAGAGGTACTTTACATCATTCAGGCTGTTGGGCCATAGGCGATGGCACGGACTAAGATATAATATAATAGACTGAAAATGAAAGCTTAATCACCGGGGTGCTTAAAGTTAGGACTAGGATTGTGTGAAGGGAAATTAATTTAGGTATCTATAGGTAGCCCTAGATTCGCACTTGCATCCATTTCCCACCCTACATTCCTGCAATCACCCCCGAGCAAGCCTACTCCTAACCTTAAGCCACCCTGCACCCTGTCACCTAACCGTCTGTTTGTTTCCAGTCCATTCTATCTTAGTCCATGGCACGATTTAAAATAACAATAATATACGGGTTACACGTCGCCCTATAAAGCCTTTCACTTGCCTCACACAGCCTTAAAATTGACTATATAAAACAGCTGTAAAAAAATAACCACTAGCACTTTATGTCAACACTTGACAATATTATGTGTTAACATTTAAAACTAATTTTATACTTAAATATAATTATGTACCCTGTTCCAAAAGAGAAGACACCAGGTGACCAAGGGAAAAACCTGTTTTGCTACGTAAATCTGATGTCTTATCTTTTGGAACGGGGTATATAATCGGTTCATTGTAATACTGCCGCTTGGAGCGCTACTGGTCATTTTTTGCTAGTCCTATCATGTCCGTATTATCAGATTTCGATAAGTCGATAGTTCGAGTGTCGTGTGGGGTTAAACAGAAAAACCAATTTAGATCGGGTTAAAATATTTTCTCTCGTTCGACAGAGTATATTCATTATCCGTTGATTAGCACTCGCATCACTATATACTAATAATGAAGTGCCCATCACCTACCCACACTTCCGAGGCCAAAGTTCTGAACAACCTATCGCATGAGAGTATTATGTGTTTATGTACAATAGCAAGTGGCAATCTGAAAGTTTAATACCGAGAAAAACGGCATTATTCCCCAAGTCCATGAAACTTATTTCCTTGTGCAGACAATAAAATAATAGTTTTCGACTTTTCATAGAAAAATCCGTAAAACAACGATATTTATTTGGCCAGTCTGTAGAGTAAGCAAACACTTTGCAAACATTTTAATAATATATTACACAAAAACATCACCGCCGTTTGGTTTGTCTATTGAAACGTTTTTGCATTTTATTTTTTAAATCAATAAGTTTCCGTTAATGAACCATTTTTTATAAATATTAACAGTTGAATATATTTTTATTTCATTTTTTCAATTCAATTAATTCGTATAAACGGTGAAATATTATTATATTTAACAATACCAAAAGGAATTGCCTTTGAGAAAACAACGACTCATTGTTCGTTAAGCTTTATTCACAATAGATCGATCCATCAGTTTAATAATTATTATTCTCTATAGAAAACTTTTATAAACTCATTTAACCATTCGTAATCAATTCGTTTTACAAAACATATCGGTGATTTCAAAGAGAAAGACTTAATAATTAATTAACTTTTTATCGGCTTTAAAATCAATACTGAACATTATTAAAAACTATAATTCCCAATATTATTTGAATAGGTAGTAAATAATTATTTACAAGCCAATAAGCTAGATTTTTAACTATTGTTAAATAATATATATTTTAGAAGATTGTACGTTGACACATTTGATTTTATTATTTTAGTACCTACATTAAAAATTATTAAAGAAATCTGTAAAAACTCTTCAAATAAACATATTATTATTTTATTTTATAGCTCCAACGCGTGACGGCTATTTTACAAAGATCTAAATTATAAAGTAATCTAGGTATAACATCAATGTACAAGTAAAATATAAGAGAAATAGAGTACATATAAATTACAAAAACATAACAGTTTATAAAGGGAATTATACATAAAATTAACAAAGAAATTATTGCATGGACTGGTCCTAGGACTTCGCTTTTACATCAGTTATCAAGACTTAAAGACTAGTAATCTAGTGTCCAAAATCCAAATGAATTAATTTGATTATTGTAACTAACCTTATAATTGGTAAATAATTGGTGATTCGAGTGATGATTTCGGAAAATTGATTATTTCGGGATCCAAGTCTTGGTATGTTAAATTAAATTGTAAAAAAACTGGATTTAACCCAATCAGGCAATTCGAGTCTGCCAAATGTTTTTTTTTTAAGTTATTAGATAGTAATTAATATACTATTTTTGTTGTTATGTAAAATTGAGTGCTGTAATTGTAGAAAAATAAATAAAATTGTTTGCATTGCAAAGACATTGTGGCCGGTAAATAAAACCAAGGTATTACTCTAATATTTTATATAATATTATTTTTAAATTGTAATGTATTTCAATTCTAATAAAAGATCATTGATATCAACTTTTATACAAACAATTTTTGGATCGTATAATATCTATTATTGCATTTTATAATTATATTAATATTTTCAATGTAAGTACGTTATTGTAATATTCTTTTATATTATGTACTTACAACTGGTGAGCAGCGTGAAATCGAACGTGAAACGTGAAGAATCACTGCTGATAATGTATGGAAACGATAATTTTGTAGTGGTACGTACTGCGTCTTCATATCACCATGTACATCGGTTGGGAGTTCCTATTCTGGCGAATTATTTTGTATTGTCTTCGTTTTGTGAGTTATTCTTTAAACGATTTCTGTGACAATTGTATTCATGTGCCTTACAACGATGATCTTGCGTCCCCAGCAACTCGTCCCACGACAGATGCGACGCCGACGAACGACCATTCTCTTTCCTCACCGCTCTCGACCGCCTAAGCGTTTCCGTCTGACTTGCATCTTCATCCGCAAGAGTCAGTTTAGCGTATTTGTGCAGTAGGGGTTGTTGCAAGTTATATCTCACCTATGCACTGGAACTTCTACACCTGCTTAATTATTGGTGACATCTTTCAAAACCGACGATTATACAACGGGTTTGATGCTTTTCCGACTACCGACGACGCATGCTAAATTGGTGACCCCAAATCAAAAATCGACAACCTCACGAGGTTTTAGGACACCTACCATGAGCATACAATTACACGTGCGACATTATATTATATAAAGTCGGACGAAGGTACCACTATTATATTATAATTAACCCGGTCAGTTTGCGGTCAGTGAAGGGTGTGTGTGTGGTCCACAAAAAGGTGGGCGGTAAAAAAGCGTACTAGCGCAGAAGCCCTAGACTGTCTCGTCATATACAAACATATAGATCAGAAGCATATATTAAAAGTATTAATTGGTATTAATTGGTATTAAAAGTATTAATTGGTGGCTTTGACCTATCGGTCGTAGTACGATAGGCGGGTGACGGCCACCGCCGGTTTGTCGTCTATTCTGGCGACCCAACCCGTTCGCGCACGGAGGGACGAGCGTGTGTCTCATATACTCTGTCTTAAGGGTGAAGATCTCAGGATCAATTCGGAACTTCTGTACCAAATAGTGTGCCTCACGCATATAATCTAATATATAATTATAAATATATAATTATAATTATAAATAAATAGCTTAGATTACGATCTAGCTATTCTTAATTTACGAAAACAGCATACAACAACAACACGGGCGTAAACAAAATTGTTGGACCTTTAGTCTAAGAAATGAGGCTAACCACGGGAACACTATTTATATGGAAGTCCGCAGTAGCATTTTTGGATGTACCCTAGCTGTTGAGTCCTGCGCACCACACGGCTCGTACAATTTATTACATTTATATCTTGTGTTTTTTTACGTCTATAAGCAACTATTTTATATTCAACGGATTGAAATTGTCTTAAATTAGTTAAAAAACTTCGGTATACAATTAATATCTGGGTCACTAGCAAAGATAAAATGTACGTAAAAAAACGTAGGGTTAAGGTACAAACAAATAAGTTTGTTTATGAAATAGCCTACAAAGAAATACTTTATGATACACCACCACTCCTGTAGTTTAATGTTGATGTATCAATGCATCAAATGAAAAAAAAAACAAAAAATAGTACTTATGCAAGCATGAAGAAATTGTCATCAATAGAATATCAAACCATTGTCCTTGGCGATGAAATATTAAAAAAAACACTGCACATAATATGATCTAAATAAAAATTGCAATAGAAATAATCCAAAAAGTTTATTTTAAAATATTAAACTCGAATAATTAATAAAGTTCTCAATTTTTCATATTTTAATTACATTGATTAAAATACAATCTAAAAATAAACAAAATAAGAAATCTGCATGGGCTATCTATTGACAAAATACAAGTAATGTTAAGTAATTTAGAGACTTTAAGTGGTCTTAGATATAATTTCAAAATAACTATGTGATACATTGTTTACTAAAATAACTGGGTACATCATACCTATTTAATCAATTATTATTTATTAGCTAAAAAAAGGCCCAATTTATACATACAACCAAATAAAGAATATTTATATAATAATAAGAAATACAAATGAAAATTAGTCAAGTAACGTAAGTCAAAATTATAAATTTGGAACACAATTAACAAAAATTAAAATATTATGTATTAATTATTAATCTTCTGATGGAAATAAAAAATAAACTTTTTAGAAAGTTGTCTGTACAATTATATTATATTATATTTAAAAACAAACAAGAAATTCTCTTCTGATGTAGAGGTCTTGAGTGTACCTCACCATACTAAAAGTATATCATTATATCATATTATTATCTGCCATTGTACTACATGAATTGAAAAGTTGGCGCACTATGCAGGTTGCGGCAAATGAGGCTATATTATAATAAATACATAAGTTAACAATATACGACTATACCGGCGATATCAATTACAGTTTGACGAAGATAAATAAAAAATAATGACAACCCGATGGCTAACGATGAGATATAATATAATATAACTATAGTGATGTTTATTTTGACAGGTGGTATCCGGGTATCGTACTCTCGTATATACTTAATATAAAGTAAAATAAAAACGATGTATCATGCATAGATGATCGGACAGATATTTCAAATTCACAAAAATAAAGGCAAACAACAAATTTAATGGTTTAATAATATTGTAATGGAGTAGATTTACGACTGAATCGTGAAAATTCTGTTAATGGACTAATTTTTCTTTGAGTTGGATGATCCAAATGGCATTTGTTGCGAGCGAAGCATTCAATTTTGGTATACAATCTGTTTTGAGTGGGTGGGTGGATGGATTAAATACATTTGGCTCCTTCAATTAAAACTGTTCACCACGCCACTGGTTGGATCCACCCATCTGACTGTTGGGTTGTATTTTGGTGAGCTGGTCTGCAGACAGCGATCTACTAGAAAATATATAAGGCGGTGGGTGATATAGTAATACAATTAATAACGATTAACAAATATTAGTGTTCGAATAATATAAAGACTTTAATGGTAATCATATATTATCATAATACCTACCTATGTACCAAAAATGTCTATTTTTAATACAGATAATATTCTGCAGGGAAAAAATTGTAACAATCGAATAAAATACGTATGAATCAACCATTTTAGTCATATTGTATATTAACCCTCCGCTTCGTTAAATAAAACTGTATAGAAATGTGAGAGGAATAATATTTTATTTATCTACCCAATAAATTATTAAAATATTCATGTTTAATTATTACAGTTTTACTAGTTTCAGTTTAGTTTGATCTTTTAAAATAAAACTCAGTGCATAAAAAAAAATTAACCATTTGGTATAAAGATAAGTGACGTCATTGTTTTTTTTCCGGATTTTACACTACGTTCAACAGACCAAAGGGGAATTGAAATCTGCGTCTAACCTAAGACTGTATACCGCCGGGGGTGCTTTTAGGGTAATTGGAACCCCGACGGGGGTTCCCGCTGTGAAAAAGACAAAACTCCTTTTGGTACTAAAACAAAACAAAATCTTTCATCATTTTCACACAAAAATAATTTTGCTTCACTTCCATTAGCAATGTCTCATTTTAGTTATTGTTGTTATTTTTTTTTTAACAAAACCACTAATATGAAAAATATGCACAATAAGAATACAATGTTTGTACTCTCTAAATATTTTATAACGTATAATACGATATTATTACTTAAAAATTATTTTATATATTTTATAGTATATATTATAATATTATATATATATATATATATATAATATATTTTATATAATATTTTTATGTTTAAATAAATATTTTTAATTGGTATTATAATATTCTTAGTTTTTAAATAAGATGTTTTTTGATTTTTAGATTATCATATTACTTACAGAATTTGTATCACATAGTTCGACACTTTCAAAATAGAAAATTACTCACTTGTACGAGTACTACTTTTTATTTGTTTAAATTTACACATACTAACTAGTATTGGAATTTATATCTTCTATTTTTGTTAAACTAATTTGGTTCTATATTATTTTGTAGAAAATTACACATATTAATTATTAGTTGAAATTTATCTACTTTTAGATGTAGCCATGTAGGTATATAAATTAAATTCTTCCGTACAGTACAGTATACGGACATTCAGAACATTCATGTAATACTTCGCTCATAATCAATATAAATTGACCCACTTTTTACGGTAAATTAAATGTATCTATGTATTATATGTAAGTAAGTATAAACTATATTTGAGTCAAAGCTGTAGATAGTTAAGTATTATAATTACATACAATAGATACATTTCAGGTAAAATGTCAACTTCAATAATAAACTTGTTCTTTTCCATTATGATATGACTTATTTTAAGGTATTGCACTAATTATCTAGATATTAGAAACTCAATTTAATAGCTTAAATAGTTAGGTAGTACTGATAAAAGGTACTAAACACTTCATGAAAGTTATTCTATACTTATATATAAAAAGTATCAAATAACCACGACATTGTTTAGTATCATTTTGAACGGAAATTATTTTAAAATTGTATTCACATAATATTTATATTGTTTTATGAAAAAAAAAACATTTCGTTAAATTATATACCTCATTAATTATTTATTTTATTTAATTTCAAAATAATATTTATATGAAATTTAAAATAAGGGAGATTTGAACCTTACATTTAGCTACACTTTTGCTCATAATATAAGCTAACCTTGCTTTAATTACCGCTCTAATTACACCTTATTTCAATTTGTACCCTCCTTTGTACGTAGTACTCAGATTAATAATGAATTCCCCTTAGGCTCAGTTAGAATTCCCACATGTTGTGTCATTCATTTATGTGTTAATAATTAATAAACATAAACATTATAAATTGATGCAGTGTGTACTATGTATGATAATGAGCGACGCCGGAATATACATTAAAAATAACCCTATACATTCAAATAATTTTCAAAAACATTAATATCACACATTACAGATTTATCATTGTTTATATGGGGCAAACAGTAAAATATTTTTATTTTAGTTATAGGTATGTGTCTTTAAAATTTAAATAGTATTATTTAAATTCTTAACTAATAGACACAATAGTATAATAGTTTTTCTCGATTAAATTAAATCAAAAATCAAATTTAACTAGGGCTATAAATCAAATAAAATTATTTTTGATTTTAATGGTGTAACTAATTCTTGAACAATATAGTTATTGGTTGACAAGCTATAAAATGGTTTTTTAAAGAAAAATATGATTTTATGATTTTTATTTTTGTATCTAAAGATATCTTTCTAGTGGAAAAAATGATCTGATATTCAACTTCTATGGAAGTTTCTGGTAGAAAATCGGATTTAGTAGGTATTTTAAGGAAGTAAAAATTAAAGATGAAACTTTTTAAAATATTCAGGAAAAACTAACAACAAAAAAGTGAGTAAGTAGACACCACTCTTCTGTACACTAAGTGTAGAGCGGGTAATTTTAATGGATATACAACTTACAATTTATTGTATAAATACTAGACGTTTAAAAGTTTCATCTGGTTGTAGTGGCTTGTATTATGCTGGATCTTGTCTCACAGGAGGTGCAGACTGAAAATAAATACCCAAACATAAGAAGACGAATCTTTCCAAACCAACAATCCTCTTGATAACTGGTGTCACAAAACTTATTATTTATTTATTTTTTGCCTGCATGCAACAGTAAATTATTATTATTATTTCACGCGTTTAGAATTCTAATCTTTAATTTTAATTAAACTTTACCTTTACTTACTTCATATGAACAATGTTTGTGCTAAATTTCACGTTTCTTCCTACACGGGAAAATAAATGCTTTATATCATAGATGATGAATGAGTCAGTCCGTAGCAGAAATGTAAACTTTAAAAACCACTCATGTTGAAATGGCTCAATTGGTACAATGTTCTAAATTATTTTAGCTTAGTAAATTTATTCAAATTTTAAAAGCCAAGGGAGTCTGAAATCAGAGATATGAGGAAGTGAAAAACCGGGTGAATTTGATTATTAAACGATACACAATATGCTGCTTGAATATTGTCGGGTGCACTGCCCTGAGCTTAGATAATCAGCATTTTACCAAAATGATATAAATTTTAAAAATGTTGTCCGACGTAAGTAGGTACCCAACAATCAACATCCAGATCGTTTCCCATAATATTAGGCTATTTATATATATATTTTTTAATTTATGTGTACTTATTTAACCTTCTGAACAACAAATATATAGCTAGGTTTGGAAATGTAGTTTGATAGTTAATTTTCATATTTACTTTTTTATTTTAACAATTTAGTAGTTATTACTATCTGATTACTCACTAATTGTGGAAGTTTATCACTATCCAACGTAATTCCTTGGTTAAGTTCTAATTCGGTTTTAAGACATTTGGCCGACACCTCTTAGCTCCCACGCTTGCTAGAAACGTTAGCCTTGCATTTATTGGAGTGTGGAAATCGTTCAAATAGAGAAAGACGTAAATAAATATAAAAAAATTTAGTCCTTAGCAGCTGATTATGTCAATAACAATTTCTAAGTTAATGTTTTATTATAATAACAATTATTACCTATTATGCAATAAAAATAAACTTAAATCCGTAGTTTTTGTTTCTTAACCATTTTTAAAAAATATATTTGGATTCTACAAGCCACAGAAATGGGACAAAGTAATTGAATTCGTTCTCAAAGGCGTACTAAATAATTAAATCCCTCACCCATGTGTTTAAATGATTGTGGCCCGAAGACAATATTGCGCTCAAAGGAACTTATGTTCTTTATTAATAACATTTGTCAGTTTAAGCTGCATAATAATTATCTATTGTGCTCTAAAGTCAATGTCGAAGACGATCATTTTAATTGATTTGGCTTGGATAAAAATGAATCAGGTACATATTTCCATTATTCAAGTATAATTTTTATTTTAAAATTTTGTTAAGAATAAATTATAAATATGCAGAACAAAACGATGTAGTTAAAAACCTATTTTTCCCTAAAATTCCCGTTTTTCTTTGATTTGTATTTTGCTTTTCTCTGAGCTTTTGAAAACTATTGGGAATATTTCTCGAATGCTCTGAATAGATTCACTTTCCCACCGAACAAGATACTGTTGAAGAAAATCGAAGGTGTTACTGCCTTAAACGTTGATGACAGATACAAAAATTTAAAAATTTAAAAAACATACATTTTGTTAAGACCAATACATTCATCGATTCGTTTAGAACCTAAAATTATTTTATTTTTTCAGTTGACTCGGTCAAACACTCAAACCATTAGTTTTAACAAATAGGTACATAATTATACTTTTGAGTAATAATAGTGAAATATAATATTAATAAAATTATATTGAATCTGTGTGATTTAAATAATAATAAATCAAAACTCAATCAAAAATGTAAGTATAGGTAAATAAATAACGTATTCTATCAGTTTAATGACATTAAAACTATAATTATATTTAAACATATAGAAATAATATTTGATTATGAGGTATATTGTTTATGAACTGCCGCAATTATACGAAGGTAAATCATGGGATTAATTAGTGCAGTAAGTTATGATATACATTTGGATAACTATTTCTCGATGCAGTGAAACTGTTTGATAAGAAGATATTATTGGAGTCAACAACAGAGCAGTAAGGCTTGTAAGGGGGAGAGTTGAGAAGAGGTGTGGTGTGTTTTACATTTGCTTAACGCAATCGAAATTTAAAAGAATTATAATATCCATCTCTATCACATATATTATTTCATATTGTAACTGAAATTAACCGAAATAATTAAAATGAATCTAACTGTATTTAATTATTTAAAATTATTTATTTATTCGTATAATGTAATAATTGTATGAAAAACTTATTCAAATATTTTGAATTAAGTTTTTCTATAAAAAGTATAACGAACATATAGAAATGTATGGAATATAATAAAATATATATCTTTTATTTTATTATATTTTCATTCTTGGCTTGGATAAAAATAATTATGGTATTAATTTTAAAAAGTCTTCGATCAATATCCATTGGAATTATTAAAACTTACAGAAGAAAAATTTTGAGTTAAATGTTGAAATTAATGAAAATCGATTAGAAGGAAATTATTTGCGCATCAGTGATCTTTTTCACTTTGATTCACTTTCTTATGAAAAAGCTTGCTAGTAATTGATCACAAAATGTATGCCAAACAAAAAAATGTGGTTATTTTTTTTTATTATTTTTCATATTTTTTGTTATAAACACACAAATAACAGTTTTTTAGCATTTATATGGAACCATAATAATTCAAGTAATACGTTAAGGCTGACATAAAAATGTTACAATGATGAGTTAATGTTAATTTCTTGTAACTTTTAACCGGATTTTTCATAATATGCGTAATTAAGAGGTGAATGTGCAATGCATAAAATAAAACTGACGAATCTTAGGATATATTACTTACGTTTAATGTTATGTACTAATCATCAGTCATTATTAATATTGCATGGAAACCACATAAAATATAGAGTCATACCACAAAGTACCTATGTTAAGTATTACGGTTCATGTTTTATGGTTTCAAAGCTCATTAAAAATACATTTTATATTTAAATGAACCATAATTAATTGTATATAATAAATAATAGATACAATTATATATTATATCTTATATATATAATATTATATAATATTATATATTATATTATATGTTCGTACAAATAAAATACCAAATTACAAACGAAAAAAAAGTAAATCCTTCAATTATTACACAATTATTGACACTACTTAAAAAACACAATGAATACGCCCGTCCAGACAACAAATAAGAACTAAAAATACATACCATGTTAAATTTCTTAACATTTTTACGCTTGGTATAAAAATAGTGCTTTCTATAACTGTTAACAAAAATAGCAAAACACGGCTCTCATCCCCAATGTATTATAATTATTATAAACTTATTTTATACCATATTATATTTTTTATTTTGTATTATCCACAGCAATGCAATGAAATTGCCTATTCATATTGCCGGTGTAACAGGCGATTTTTACCCCCGGATATTTTTACCCCTCCCCCCCCGGTAAAAATATACTAGGATATTATTACCCCCCACCCCCGGTAAAATTAATCGACAGGGGGGTAAAAATATCCTAGCATATAATCAACGATCTGTTTAAAATAAACTAGAATATATTTATATCCCATTGAATTTTTATAGTAGAATATTTTTACCCCCTCGGTATAAATGTGTTTTTAAGGGGGGTAAAAAAACCGCTTTCATTCAGAATACAATGAACGTAAAAAACCAAACATTTATAAAATAATGATGGCAATATTATCTGTGTTTGTATGTTATATATAATAGATAGGTACGTTAACTCAGTCAGTTCATATGATGCAAATTACAAACTACTAAATTCTTACACGGTAAATTAAAATTAGTGTATATAGGTAAAATGAGTGTATTGAAAACACAAGTATTATTGTCATCTTAATGTGTGCAAAATGTGATAATTGTATATTTGTGTAATTGCATAATTGTACAACATCTGTAATTCTGTAACCCAAATGAGAACCATTCGACTGAATCATGTATTTGAAGTTTTGAACGAAAAATACGGGTGTGTTACGCAATTTAAAATTATAAATGTTTGACAATTAAAATACACTCGAAATTTAGTCCTGTTTTTTTGGCCGATGCAATATCGGTGACGTGTTCAGCTATTTTTAGTAAGACTATAATATCGATAATATTATAAACACGATTGCCTTTATGTAGGATCATTATGGCTAGTGCTAAAAAAAAATATTTGTTAAAAATAAGTGACACATACCCACCGAATAGGTATAAAAATATTGCAGTAAAATAACATTTTAGCTATACAAGTACCAATTTTTCATAAATACTACGTACTTTATTTATGAATTTATTGATCAATAAAACATTAAATAATATGTAAATATGACTTTTATGATAAAAAAAATACTTACCATCTAATTCCTCGATTTTGGATTCCCATGGTCTAAGCATTATGGTATTTAAAACAAATATCTAAAATGTTTAATATAAATACTAATATGCTCAACAGTCACTTGCAACACGTCCAACTAACAAATGAATAATGTAAATTCAATTGATATTATCAATTGATATTAATATTATTGTTATCGATGGCCCATTGGCGCGTCGCGTCAAATCGTAAATAGCAAACCTACTGCATAATTCCATTTTCATGTATATTTACGGAATTACCCACTACCGCATTACATCATTTTTTTCTATTGCTATTTTTACAAAAATCGTATAATCTGGTTTGTGAGGGCAGACAGATCGTAGCGTTACCAGCTAAAATTTTGCAGAAGAACGCACACGACGAGCGTGAAAAATAAAATATTTGTATTTTTTGCGTCTGAAGGTGAAATCCCGATCTAAGAGGCGCATCCTATATAATAGTCCAGTCAATGGAGCTCAGAAAAAGGCATTGCTTTGCATAAAATACTAAACTTTTGAAACTTGGCGAAAAGTTTTGTCTTTGGGCCCTGATTCACCAAAAAAAATGAGCCATCCCTCCGAGGTCCGCAGCCGTCCACGGTACATTAAATATTATTTTACATTTTTCATTTTTTTACGGTTTTTTTACAATATCTCTAAAATTATTAACTTCACAATAAAATTGGATTTTTTAAAAGTTGAAGATCCTAATATTTTTGACAAGAAGGATTCTATACTTTTTTTTGCGTAAGAGTAATAGATAAGCGACAAAGTCATTGAATATGGCGCCGCGCGCTATAATGACGTATAAATGACGTATTTAAAAAAATAGTTTGTCATACTAACTTGAAATAAGCATCAAATAGATATTTGCTTTTCATTATAGGTATATAATTTTCAAAATATTTGGCTTGTAGATTGATATATCATATATAGAAATAAATTATAATATATCCTAAAATAAATTGAACTCTGACCTGGTAGGTATAAATATAATATCCTAGTGGATATACTTAACTAGCCGGTAATTATAAGCTACCTAGGACATTTATACCCCCTAAAACCAAATTTTTGTTGAATACAAATTACCGTAAATGTTGACAATTATTCGGTAAGAATGGTACCTACAAAGACGGAGTTAGGGTAATTGAACATTTTATATACATGTGTCACGTACATAGAAACCATTACTCAATCGTGACAGATATTAATCCACCAATTATTAAATAAATATCTATTTAAATATAATTCGATTAAAAAAATTGTTTTACATACAATTTATTTAAAAAATAAATATATGATAAAAGTTGTGATCCATAGGTAGTTAAACCAATAAGTTCCTTGGTGATTATATTTATGTTATTTTATTATTTACTTTATAATATTTTAATTGTATTTTTTACCTACCTTCTGTTTTTAAATAAAGGAATAAAATTATAAGTCCAATTGATTTACAGTTAAATTTTAATAATTAATATAGTCTCTTTACCTAATACCTAAATATACGATATAACTTATATTACAAATAATATTATAATAACTATTACGAAAATTAACACATATTTCAGTTATGATAATTTAAAAATGTACCTACCTATGTATATTGTATAACCTAACTTGGTGGTTAAAATCTACGTATGCTTATATTAATTTCAAGTACTGTGTAATAATATCATATGTAAATCGTAAAATTATCCTAGTATATTTTTACCCTCCTGTCGATTATTTTTACCGGGGGGTAATAATATCCTAGTATATTTTTACCCCCTTTGGAATCGTTTTACCGGGGGGATAATAATATCCTAGTATATTTTTACCCCCCTGTCGATTATTTTTACCGGGGGGGTAATAATATCCTAGTATATTTTTACCCCCTTTGGAATCGTTTTACCGGGGGGGGTAATAATATCCTAGTATTTTTTTACCCCCTTTGGAATAGTTTTACCCCCCTTAAAATTTTACCGGGGGTATAAATATCCTAGGTTTATTTTACCCCCGGTAAAAATATAGTAGGTTAATTTTACCCCCGGTAAACTTATCCTAGGATAATTTTACTCCCGGGGGTAAAAACATTTGAGGGTATTAAAATCCTGCGACACCGGCATACAAAGAATAACGACATAATAATATCATAATGTAGCTTGGCGCGGAACGTTGGCTGCAATCAGTTAAGCAACGTGACTGAGAATAAGTAATGGCCGCTGCCACTAGTTCCCGGATGGGTGACCACCCAGGTTCATAGTTCCCAAAAACCTTGAAACACACGTGTCTTAAACCATACCACCCGTTCCAACCTTACCGTACCAACCCTACCAACTTAACAGGCTAATGACTTCAGTCGTCGAAGCCTTAATTCAATAAAAAAATATATAAAAATATCATAATATAATTAATGTTTTAACCACTTTTATATTATTAATATTTTGTTATTCTCATAGATTTACAAAACATTTAAAGTAAAAGTTGTATACTTCCATTGTGCTGAGATATTAAATATTTTAACAAATCATATTATGTTGTAAAATTCTTTGTTGATATTCATTGAGCATATAAATTCTACATTGTGTATTAATTCCCATAGAATAGGTCTAACATAAGAGTCCTACAACACTTATGTATATATATATATATATGTTACGGGAAAAGTAGGAAATCCGGGCATTGCTATGCAATGCCTGGGCACTGTGTACAATGCCCAAACATTTTGGGCAATGTAAGAATGACCATTTTAATACTCAACTTTTTCATACATTGGCCGGGCATTGTACGAGATTGCCCGGGCAAAGTGTATCCCGCCCGCATTTAAGTGGGCAATGTGAATTAATTACTGCACACATTTATATCGAATGGTATTTATGTATAACAATAACTAATATTTAATTAAATTAAAACTATTAAAATAAATATAGTATAAATTTAATTAAATATATAATTTTATTTAAATTAATATAATTTAAGAATAAATAACATGCATCTTGTTCATGTCAAACCACTTTTAAATAAAAATATGAATTCTTCAGTAGGGGGTACCATACTAGATAATAGATTTAAAAATTGTTTAAAAACATTAAATAGCAACTAATATTTGAAGCGTCTATTTCAAGTTTTTTTTATAATTATTAAAAAATGCAGTAAAATGTTTTATTTTATTTTTAATGTATCCAATATTTAACCTACAGTGCCCAAGTCTAAATGGACATTGTATACAATGCCCGGACAATGTTAACTTATTCCTACTTTGCCCTCGAAAAACGAGCATTGTGCACAGTGACCGGGCACTTTGTGCAATGCCCGTTTTTCTACTTTTCCCGTAACATATATATAATTAGTAGAAAAGATATCGTGCAAAATAAGATAAAATGGATGATAACGACGCATGTGACGAGAAGAACTTATGAGTTATGAAGTGTATGTGTAGGTTCTAGGTATGAGACAAAATTACCACAGACAAAACACAATGTACTGATTAAATAAGTTGTAATAGATCAGCCAATGACCACCGGGTTTTGAAAGATTAACAGAATAACGGTACCGAGACAAAAAACACTCTACACACTAAAATAATATTTGTATACAATGTTTACAATTTGTATACAAGTATTCGTTAAGTTTTCTTCCACTATCTTTTATCGTTTACGCTATTTTCTCCCATATTTTATATTTCGATCATGCCACAATATCTTAAAAATGGATAACCATAAAAAAGTGTACCTATCGAAAGAATTTAAATGTTGTAATTCATATTAAGATCTATACAATTTATAGTTTAAAAAGAATATACTAGTCTTTATATGATGCCATAAAGGAAAGAGACATTTTCAAAAAGAAACATATCCTTTTTATGCACGTTGATGGTTTCAAAAATATTTTATTGTACATATATGTATGTGTTATAAAATGAGAACACATGAATAAAACGAAAAACTTTTTATCGTCACTTGTTCCGTCTTTTACCTCTATCTGTAATTTTTTTTTATTTACGTTGAAACGAATAACACTCTGAATGTGCATACAGACATCAAAGATAGAGTTATAAATGAAAAATGTTCTTGTTCAAAAAATCGAAAGGTATTAAATAAAATGAGTTTTACTGTTATTTTAAAAATAAATAAAACTTTAATGATGATAAAACTTTTTATTATAAGTAAACATAATATTCATAATATTATCATTACAAACAAATGGAAAAACTAAAATATTGTAAACACTTTATTGAATTAAATAATTACCTTATATTTACAAAAAAAAAAAATACCTACCATCCTCAACCCTCGTATATTAAATATATAATGTCCTCTTTATATTTATTTATTATAATATATAATTAAATTAAGTAAATTAATATTTATTTTAATAACTAAAAAGTGTACTGGTTATCTCATTTTTAATAATAATATTATAAATGAGATTGCTATACCAACAAAATAAATTTATAAATTTATAATATTAAAATGGGGACGAGGTGGCCGAGCGGTCTAACGCGCCGGCCGCGGCGCTTTCGGTCACGGTTTCGATTCTCGACCACAGGGCGGCATTTTTCTCCCGGCAAGTCACGGTGTCCGGAGAACAAGTGCCGCTATCCCCCACTCCAGGGCATGGCAGAAACCTACGGGTGCCCCATTCGAAATTCTGCCAAAATACACCCACGTGTAACACCCCTACCGTTCTAAACCGACAGTACCTCCCCTCTCCCAATGGCCTAAGTTGCCGCGGGATAAAAATAATTAAAAAAAAAAAAAAAAAAAAATATTAAAATATAGTGGCTTATACCAGTTTTCACAAACGTTTTCCTATTAATCCTATAATATTTTGTTTCTTTAGTTAAACATTTTATAATTTATATGTTGATGTTTATGTAGTTGAAAATGTATGTAAATGTATGTAAATATGTATTTTGTGTTGTAATTATCATCACTTATTGTTACTATTGTTCTAAAGAGTCTTCAACCTTTTATAAATAAATATTCAAGTTCATGTATGAAGCGATCAAGATTTGGAAAAATAATTACATAATATGCACTCTTCAATTGGTGACCTACTTCTGGAAATGTCTGAATGTTAATATTACCGATAGTTTGGGATACTTTCGTCTGAAGGAAATTGAGGAAATTAACAATGCAGTTTCACAAACAATTACCACCAAATATTAAATATACAAATCCACAAAATTTAAGGAGTACATCACTAAACCCCATAGGCACTTTCAGATTTTCATGGTTAGGGAGGTGGATAGTATATTTTTAGGATAGATAAATTCTGGAATCTACTTCTCGAGAGTTATTAAAATATAACATATCGCATATCACTGGGAAGGCAGCTGCTCACCCTGCCTCTTCCAAGCAACGACAACCTTTACTAAACGTTAACTTTTTAACGTTAACTCTTTAACTTAGAAATCTCTTATTTATGCTTCATCAATCAAATTCTCTGAAAATATTTTTAAAATGCATACATGTTTGATGTTTAAAATAATAATATGTTTTATAGATTGTAATACTTATATAATATAAATATATAATGTCTATATACAATTATACTTAAATTCATAAAAAAAATGTATTTACGTAAAGTATCCCTACTAACAAACCTCTAACATTTTAATTTCACAATAATTATTGACTAAAGAAAAAATACCTGTTAGCTGATACAGTTTACAATGTTTTTATAATAATATATATTTCAGCTATTATTATTCGATGCAATTACAACTCATTACGGTACTTTTATATTATATTAATTAAACATTTGGCGGCTCTTTCTTATAGTCACCATGCAGAGTCATATAAAACAAAATAATGTTTATATAAATTGTGTGATCTTTTTATACTTTATAATATTGATGGAATAAATAACTGTACATATTATTATTATGACAAAAAAAAATGTTCACATTTTAGATTTCGAGTGTAGGAAGATGTGTTTTTTTTTGTTCGTGTATCTATACACACGAAAATTAGTATAAAATATGCTTATATTTTCAAATTTGAGTATGGTTTTTGATATAAAATTTAATCTTGTTGGTACTAATGGATAGTCGAAATTGAAAATTCTCCATACTTTTTTTAATGATCAGGAAAAACAAATTCAAGGAAAACAAGAGTTTTTAAGCAAAACACGTTTTTTTTCAAAATAGATATTGTTCTTGTTTTTGTGTAACTCAAAAATGAATTACCGTAGATACATTAAATTTTCATCTGATGTTTATATACGAATTTTCTGTACAGGATACAATTTTCAAAATATTTTGACACTTGATTTATAAATATAAATTTAGCATCATCGATTTTTTAGGTTTTCCTTCTGTAAATATCAATAAAAAATTAATCGCTTGGACAAAGAGTAAAAAGAAAAAAAGACAACTTGTGTAACATGACTAGATTCAATCAAATCCTTGAATTTACATTTTTTAAGCCGCGATAAAATAGGTAATTTTGTTTACGAAAAAAAAAAATAACATAGAATAAATCAATTTTATTAAGCACACAGTCTTGAATATTTTTGAGAATAAAAAAAAATAATGCACCCCAAGTACGTTTGCTTTAGTTTTTTTACATATCTAGCAAAACAGTTTCGAATATTGAACAAAATGTATTTCAATCTAGTCTGAGCTCTTTACGAGCATTTCAATGTTCAAAGAGCTTTCCTCGTAATAAAAAGTAATCTCAATACCGGTTTAAAGAATTTGAGTTGAATATTGATGGTAGTAGAAAGTGTATACACCTAATCATACATTTAAATAAAAGAATAAAGCAACACTCTAAATCTAAGAAAATGTCAATAAATCTGAAATCATAAACCATGAAAAAGTTTAATGAACTAATGAAAATAAATTGAGAAAAATTTTAAGTAAAAAAATAAATGAGTACCTAATATAAGTATAAACAATAATTCTTTCAATATTTAAGTACCTTATATCTAAAAAATTCAGCATTTGTTTGCCAGAAGAAGTTTTGGTGAAGTAAAACAGAACACTAATGAATATTAATATTTAGAGTAAATTAAAAATAAGTTATTGTGTATACCTATAATACTTTTACTTGTAAATACATTTTAAAATAAAGATTAATACAAAAAGAAGCACACTAATCTAACCCTTCAACTACAAAAAAAAATAAATAAGAAAAATACGATTTTTTTTTGTTAATTGTTTTCAAATTAAATTTAAAAACAATAAATATTTATCTGTCTTATATTTATTCTAGCACCTAACGGATAACATTTACAAAATAAATGAACAACGAGTATTTAGATAAAGCACTTGACTCAATCGTGACTTCACAAAGAAGAAATAATATTATATAGGTTATTTGGAGTTTTGTTCAGTTTTTGGTTTGGTTTTAGCAAAAATCTATAGTCAAAGATCCTGGAAAATACATTTTTTATATAACATATGTTATTTGTTTTTTTAATTATTACGAAGTATAATAATATTATAACATTATACAATCCCTAGGTTGTTATAAGGTCAGTCTTCCAATAGCCACCTATGCAATGGTCCAATCACGTAACATTTAGGAACATTATTAGGTATAGGTTTCGCTTCACTAGTTATGACTTAAAATCTGACTTCAGTTAAAATATAACGTCTTAAAAAGTACATTCTATAACTTGATAAGACGGTTTTCAATATCACTAGCTGTCATAAATGAGCAGATAGTTTCAATTATTTCTATAATACTTTTTTGAAGAAGCCCTGAAATACTTTTTAAAAATTGAGTAACGCTTTTCTGCACATTAGGTGTATAGAAAAATCACTGTAATGGATGTAATTCATAATTGTCACATTTTATTGTGTCTTCTTTTATTGCAATGATGATGATTGCCTCATTCCAGCTATCCAGTACTTGTTCATAAACCCAAATTAATCGACATAGTCTAAAAATAACTACGTGCAGCTCCTCCCTCCATATTTTATGAGTTCTGCTAGAATATCAATGAGTACTCGGAGCTTTAATACTTTTCAGGCCAAATATTGCTATTTTCACTTCTACTAGGTTTACATCCTCTACGTGTGGCTCCATTCTTTCGTATTCGGTATGCATTACTGGCTGAGCTGTCACCATTAATTATTAATTTTTCAAATTGCATATTTTAATAAATAATAATACTTTTAAATTACAACCAAAATAACTAAGATTGTTATCTATCATTTAAATATTTAATATATATGTTTATTTATATTTTTTAAGATTTTTTGATGACAGTATAAACTACTTAATAGTTATGAGATACCTTGTTCAAAATGTTTAAACTGTTTGACTCAACGAAAAACAATTTATTGATATTTATAAAAAAAAATAAAACAAATTGAAAATATCTATAATTCAAGTATCTACAGTTATTCGTTTTTGAATCAAAACAAAATAAGAAAAATCGTTTGATGAAAATTCGTTAATTTATGTGTGAAAATTCAGGGTCAAAAAAATGTTAACTTTAATATATTCTGAAATCAATGATTATGTTATCTACCATAAAACAAAAGTTAAGTAGAAATATATGAATACTCATATACTCATACGACATGCAGGTACACAGCACACAATTATAAAATAAAATATATATACTTGCATCAAATTGTGTGTAAAAAAAGAATAAATTAAACTGTGGAAGAATTATGTTGGTACAAATTATACAGTATAATACACAGCAATATAACATTTAAATCCAAGCAGCTTTTCTATATCATAGAAATTTGTTAAAGATTAAATACTAACACATGCATGCACAAAAATCAAATTATACAATTTAATGAAATATCTACATCTTTATAGTTTATAGCTCTTAAATTGTATTTTGTAATGCCCTAATCGGTGGTAACGGTGTAATACACTGTAATTTGCCTTTAAGCATAATTTGTACTATGTATTATATGTATAAAAGTTATGTTTTTTTCGTAAAATATTGACTCAATAACATATATTTTTTTAATAAATATTATTAAACCATAAACTGTTAACATATTTAGAGATACTACATTTATTTTAATTAAAGTGAGACCACAATAAATATAGCTGCCTGTAATTAATTTTTATACAAAAATACATATGTAAATATTGACCATAGTCAACTGAATATTATATTTGGTGTGGATAGGACAGTTATTGTTTTCTCTTCTCAAACAGCTGTTACACAACAGAGATATTCATAATATAATACATTATAATACATTCCAATTTAACCATATTTACGATAAATTATAACGGATAAATGAATTCAAGTTATTAAATACACTACTACAAATTACAATTTAAAAAAATACAACATAATAGAACTAAATCGAACGATTTTGACTAAGATGATTATTTTTACATTTAATCCAAACTATTTTCTAAAACATTTCAACTAAAATACATTATTACATTATATATTTATATTTACATATTATTCAAATGAACGGCTGCTGCCAGATAATCTATGTTCATAAATGATAACATTCACAATTAATCGTTGATTGGAAAGATCATTACTGATTACGATCAATCAAAACTATAAATATTGTCAATTGATTTTCATTTTATAATAATACATATTTCTGGTATTGGGTAAAAAACCATTTTATAAGGGTGCGACAATATTGTTTGTAAAATATTAAAATGTCATACTACGGTGTTTTAATCGCAATTAGCAATCATCGCAACGATAAATATGATAATGTTTGTCTATATTTCTGCCTAATAGAAAATATAAATAAGAGAATTATACATTGAAATGTATAAATGAACATTTTACAATTTATTAGACTAGTAATACATAATTTGTTTGTATACATACGTAATTCTCATTTCTCATCCAAAATGAAAACATTAGAGCATCTTGTAATACACTTAAGTTTTGCTGACGAAATTATTAAAAACTATGACCATCCATTGTCCATTGATATAATAATTATAATATAATAAAGTTATGACTTTAACAGCAATATCATTTTTATGATTTATCCAATAATACATAAATGAGATCACATTTGTTTATATTTGATAGTTCTAAATAATATTAAATGCATTTATTTATTACATTTAGAATAAATTTCCATTGATGGTTTAAAGTTTAAGTTATTTTTTATGAAACATTTTTTTTAATTAATATATTATTTAAATTACTTAAACCGTATAGTATACAATATTTATTTTAATTTTACTAAACAAAAAATTAAATAAATTTACATGCAAATTAAATTTAAACTTGACCCAAGTTGACGTAAAATCTAAGTTGTTATTTGTATAAGGTAATTCATTTATAACGATGCAACTATAATATATGATATAGTAAATCATAAAATGACTTGTAGAACGGAATCAAAAATCATAAACTGATGTGGTATTTTATGTTTATTTTAAATTGAAAATTCTATTACGAGGACTTGAAAAAAAGTTAAATTTATAGTCAAACTTGTAAAAACCATATTTCGAATAAAACGTATTTCATTTGTGGAATGAAAAATCAGGAAGTGTCACTACTACATACCTACCATTTGGCGTTTTCCTTCAAGAAATTAACGATCACATTATTAATTATATTCACTATTATCACATATTATATTCTTATTGTGCCCCACAGCCGGTGTAAAGATAAATTAAGCAATACCCGTACAAGATTATTAATAATGCGCAATACATCGAGGACTAATACCTATCAAACACACGTTTTGGAAAAATGTAGATATAAATTCAGTGTAAACTGGTCTAGTAATATTTTTCAACAATACAATATGTCATATAATATAATATAATATGAGAGTATTATTGTTACTAATGACTAATAGTAACTATTGGCCTATAATATAATATTATTATTTATTAACATAACGTTTATTTTCTTTAAAATTTATTAATAGGAGTAATAAAGTAATAATTTCACTACTTTTATATTCTGAACGGAGCCATAAATGTATTGGTTTTACAAAGATGTGTGTTTTTGCGTCTGACGCGATAACAAAGCATCAATTTTACGCCCTGAGTAAAAACTGTATACCGATTACCAAGTACCTAATTTTTTCAAAATATGCATGAAAATAAAAACAAATAGGTATATGGAAAAAATAAGTTTTTACGCAACACCCGTTTTTGTTGATATAGATTTTGTTTTTTTAATCCAAAATGGATACTTGATATTTTTAAACTATTTTGACTCTTTTTAAGATGTTTGCAAACCTTTTTAGTTTCTATTTTGTCTTATATTGATACAATTTGAACCTATAACCTATACATGCACAATACAATTATTCTAAAATGTTTAAACTAATTTTTGACTATTAATAGGAATTTTAAATTCTTGAATTTAATTTTTTAGATTCTGAGCGGAGCAAGGAAGCTAGTGGTTTTACATTGTTGTTTATTTATTTATTTATTTCTGTATACAAAATTTCTACCAGAAGGAGTGCTTCGATTTCAACATAAAAGTACCTTATCTTTTAGAAAATTGGATCAATATGGTACTTTAGAGAGGTCATTTTTTCAATAGTTATTTAACGCCACGGTAAAAGCTACCGACGAATTACGAAAAACCGCTAAAAATTGAATTTTAATTTCTAATGCTTTGTTTCTCACCATAGAAACGAATAAAAAATTATAATATTAATTCAACTTACAGGATATAATAAATAATAATGATATTAAATATCCAAACTGACAAACCGCCTCCGCTCAGAATCGTTTTTCTTATACAATGATATTATATCATTGAATTCAAGTCTAATACAACCATTATACAATGACCAACTTGTACCTAATATACTTTACAGCAGAGCGACATCCACTTACCTGCTTTTTACTTTTGACCCCCCAAAGTACCAACTAGATTCACTTTCCTATTAGAAAGGTACTGTTAAAGAAAATCCAAGCACTTTTACTGTCCTAAAAGGCAATGACATACACAAAAAAAAAATTTTAAATTTAAAAAAAACACACATCATTGTAAAATCAATACATTTATCGTTACTCAGAATCTAAAATAAAAATAAAATAAAAAAACACACATCATTGTAAAATCAATACATTCATCGTTTCACTCAGAATTTAAAATTTGAAATCGGTTAGTACAAAGAAATGTTATCATTTTTATTTAAAATACATAATATGTTTAGACTCCGGAATACACATTAATACATATTAAGCAATTTGTTTAGGGGATTTGGTGGTGGTGATTTCCTGTTTTTGTCTAACACACGCGCAACATAAGAATTTAAACATGTTTTTTGTTCGACGAACCGATTGATATAGTGAATGTAGGGGGGGGGGCGCAAAATTGTCCTTAAAATCGTATCCTCCAGGGCTCCAGCAAAAACCTTTTATTACACAACGTAGACACAGAGTACGTCTAGTATAATATTATATAAGATATTATGCGTACTGCGTAGCGTACATTATATTTCACGCAAGGTAATTGCAATGCCGATTGTCGAATGCACAAAAATATCACTTTTCACAAATGGAATGATGTGTGACGGCCGACGATGGAAGGTCGGTTTTCATTTTTTCAATAATATTATTAATTATATTTTTGTAATGTTTTTTTTTTCTCCTGAAATGACAACGGTAAGGATGGTCGACGACGGCAAGTCATACCGATAATTTTATTTATTTATAATGCCATAATGGTACAATAATAATGATATTTGGTTTCGGGTAAAATACTAGTAGTTTCGGGTAATAGTTATCGACGAAGACAATCTAATTTTCGTTGTCGATAACAAGAAATTGTTTATCATCGACGACGATCGATGACGGAACTAAGCCTATATCACATTAACACAGTACCTAACAGTTAACACAATTACACACTCGCACACAATACATATAAAATTATATTATTTTATTTTTCGTAAATTTATATTTTATAATACTGTATTTTGTAGTTGTAATGAACCACGAAAATAATCAAAAACCCAATATATTATATAAATTACACAAACCTATTTTGGGAGATTTTTTTCGGGGGGCGTACGCCCCCTTCGCCCCCCCCCCCTTGGATCCGCGCCTGAGACTTATACGCATTCTTTCAATTATTGTTGATAAAAAAATGTTTGCTGAGTAAAAAATCTTAAGATGTAGTCAAGCTATCAAGTTATCTGTTTATGTAAAACTCACGCAAGTCTGTACCAGAATGAAAACTCTGTACCCTTAAGGGCCAGTTTCATCATGTAGAGTTAATTTCAGACTAGCTGAATACTCAAAGTTACTACTTAGAATTTTGTGGTCATCTCAAGTAAATAGAAATCTTTACTCCCAGATTTTAACCGCTAATATTTCTGAGTGATTACAGGCTAACTCGTAGTTATAACCACGATACTGTAAAATGTTAATGGATATTACATAAAAATGTGTTATTTTTCTTTGGCTTATTATATTTCTGTACCTACTTTACTTATATTAACTAATTATTTCCACCTCTTGAATTGTTTTTATTACGTTTTTAAACGAAATAATGTGTCGTAGAAATACTATTTGATGACGAAAGTGAGATATATAATAAAGGAAATTTAATCTAATTTTTATTATAGGATTCTGCACTTAACCTCCTACACGGTGAAACCGGCCCTTAGTAAACTATACTAATCTACACTCCAAATATAATTATCACTCTCACTAATTACTACATACATCTCAAATATAACTAATTTATCCTACACCTGCTCAGTATGGGCAGCCTCTCTTAAAAAAATTCAAACCCTACAAACAAATTCTTACGGTTAAGTTTAAAGACTCAATTGTTTATGAGGAATAGACAAATACTTAACGATTCAGCAAGAATTTTTTTTTTCAAGACTAAATTATAACCCAATTTAGAAATATCTGAATTAAATTTTCAAAATATTTTGACTAATTTTAAGCTATTTATACCACATTATATTTACAGTTTGCACCGTTCTCATTATATTTATATTGACTAATAAGTTATTAACAATTATATAACATGATATATTATTATAGTAATTATTTATTCATAATACTTTAATATTTTGCGATGTTTTTGTAAAAGTTAATTCAACTTTCCGTAATACTACGGGATCCATCAGGAAAAATTATGCTACTAGATATTTTTCTTATAATTCCAAATTGAGAAATCATAGCCATGTTTTTGGGTTTATCAAACCACAGCGGAAAAATATCTAGTAGCATGCTAGAATTTATTGAATTAAGAATTATAGATTGATTTTTAATATATATATATTTATTTATTGATTTGTGTTTCTATGGTGATAACTAAAACGTTACGCAATCCGGCTATTTTGACAACTAGAAACAATACAGTAAGTTGTCGACGCTATATTATTCCCTTGTCATTACTTTTCTCATTAAATGGCTTTTTTACTCACCGAACAGTTGCGTTTAAAATAAAATCCAGGCTAATCGGTTAGGTACAACTTCAGATATAGGTAGCTGTCCAAAAATATAATCTTACATAACCCTATTTTACACATTTAGGGGTTGAATTTTAAAAATCTGTTCTTAGCTGATGTCTCCTACCTGCTAAATATCAGCTTCGTAAGTCAAGTGTATTTTTCGACATTTCAAGTTTAATTGAAAATTGGTAAAAAGTTGTATCCAGCACAAAAACATATATAAGTAATATGTTAAAATAAATTACCATTTCACTAACATACATTTTAAATCAATTATAAAATATCCTTAAGAGGACGTCGTACCCGCATGTATTAAATCCGTCTTACTAACGCAAAATATACAAATATGTACCTACCTACGTTCAGCAGTTCCAATTTTGTATTGTTGGCTTAAATATGAGAGTTAATTCACCTGTTAACAAACTTAAATATATAACCATTATCTACAATATGTTCTCTCGTTGGTTTTTTACAATATTTTTATATTTAAATGAGTTATGGCCTATGGGAATTTTTAAATATTAATATTGTACACACACATAATTCAATTTAAAATAATAATATCGTAAAAAACCAACGAGAGAACACAGATAATATTCTTACATTTAAGTTTGATAGTAAGCCAATGCACTCAAATATTTATGCCATTATGGTTATTGTTTTAAACAACACAAAATTGGAACTTCTTGTTGAACATTTTGGTATATTATATGTTAGTAAGGTTGAGACATCACACGCGGGTACAATGTCTTCTTAAAAATATATTGACATCACCTCTGGTCAGAATCGGTTTACTTAGGTACTTATCAGTTTTGTAAAGAATACTTTTATTTTGTATTCGGAATACATATTCGAATAAATGAAAATTAAAGTATTCAGAATACGTATTCGAATACTTCTTAAAAATTATATTCAGAATACATATTCGAATACTTTTAAAAGTATTCAAATACTATCAGAATACTTTTTTTCACAACTATAGTTTTTGACAGTTTTTGAATGATTGGTATTTAACATTTATTAATTAATAATTAAACATATAACGGAATCATAAGTTATTTATACATTTTGACCACATATGATTTGGCCGATATGGGCCATCGGGATACAACACATATTGGTGTTTATAAAAATAATCATATCATGGGCCAATATTATATTTCGTTTAAAGAATAAAATTAATGTTCATGATTTATAATATGTCTTGTCACAAATTTAAAACTATTTTTCTGGATCGGAAAAAAGTATTGTTTTTTAATGAATAAAAAATACAAATAAAAGTATTCAGAATACGTACCTATTCGAATACTACTTAAAAAAAGTATTTAAAATAGCATTCGAATACAAAAAAAGTATTCAAATATTTTTATTTGAATACATTTATTCGAATACTTTACAAGACTGGTACTTACTTATGCAATAATTGAATTCAAATTTGATACTCAAGGTCTCACCTATACCAAATGTCGAGTATACACTCCAAACATACATCAGTTTTCTCTGTTATTTTTTAACTCTGTAATGAGTAACTTATCTTAGAAGAATTTTGAAAGAAACTTTGTATTGTGCTACCTATGGTGGCGCAAATTATAAACTACCTATAAAACCAAGGACTGAAATATTGGTTTAGGTTAGGTTTTG
>NC_042494.1:50787052-50790836 GCF_005508785.2 Acyrthosiphon pisum | reverse complement strand
GTCATATAATATACCTATATCATAATAATGTGATCACTAAAACTATGAAAATATATAGGACATAGGTACTATTATATTCATGTCACTATTTATGGAAGTTTCGCTGTACCATTGAGTTTTAAATATATTTGTAAAAAATTAATGAAAACAATAATACTGCCATAATATGCCAATATATTTCTGACTATCAAAAATTAAATAGCAATAATATATTCAAAAAATACTTATTTTTCTGTTGATAATAATTTATCGCAGCAACTATTAAAAAAACATACAAAACAAAATATAAATATATAGTGGTAAGATAAACTATATTATAAGTAAATAACTTTATTATAGCATGACTAAATATTATATTAGGTTTATGTAGTCATGTATTACAGTATAATTTGACCGAGGAAAGGGATACAAAATTCATAAATAATTATATTGGTATTAAGGTATTAGACACTGACCTGCGTTGCCGAGTGGAAAACACTATTTGAGCTAGTTTATAAAATGTTGGACATTTTAATTTCATTGACCTCTATAGTGTGCAGTAGTGTTGAATACTTGTCAACTATTTATAAATGAATTGTTATTATTTCTAAAAATAATAACGAAATGTTATTGGCATCCCCGATACCTAGTACCTTTACTATAACTGCAAAGTATATCTATTTTGATACAATAACAGTACCTAGTTCCTACCACCGCCGGTAGCGAGCTTATTATCGATTACATACAAATTAGAATTTATATTTTATATTATTTTGTTTTATGACAAATACTACGACAATAATAATATTGTAATTATTGATATTATACTTTTACAGATCTACAATTTTATAATAAATTATATATAAATTAATATTAATTATTGAAGTTTGGTACCGAATCTTCATCAAAATATAAGCTGAGGTTCCTAAAATTGTTCACAACCATATTGTTCAAAGAGGTACGACCGATAAGGAGTATAATGATTGATGTGAATTATAATATTCTACTGTAATGAATACAATTTGATATCTTATTTTAATTTTTAAATGTTGCCTGAATAATATGTATATAATTATGATGTATATGATCTTTAAATTTAAATGTCGTTCGATAAGTATAATATATAATTAAATATGATATATATGGTACTCTCAACGCACCAGCCACAACTTAATAGTTACTGGAGGAAGAAGTATTATAAATGTATAATATTATCATAAACTATACCCGTTTTCAAAAGAGAACAAACCGGTCGGCGATTAATTTATGTCTAGCGGCGCGAATCCCTCCCCCCCCCCCAATTTCATACTGTTGGCGTGATCACGTGATTCTCGACCAGTGGCGTATTTACGGGGACGGATATGGGGACAAATCCGCCCCCATGGCTCTTTAAATACACTACTATTATTTTATTATAATTATTACATCATAATCTGTATAAGCTAAAATTCTTGCCATCCAACCCCTACAAAAAATACTAAATACGCCACTGTTCTCGACGCACCAATCGAATCATTCAACATAAGCGAAAGCGGTATGTTCTCTTTTGAAAACGGGTATAGTATCCACTATCCAAATAGGGCACATCTACATGATGCGTGTTATATGTATTACAAATATTATAAACTTGCTGAGAAATTTAACTAATATGTAAAATAGTTCACATAAAACCACATCGTACTCGAGTTCCTCAAGTACGCCAAACGTGAAAAAACGCCAGTATGTACTCAGTACTGGCATTAATTATAAACAACCCAATCAAATTAGAATATGTACACTCAGTAAACACAGGAGAAGCTATCTATTGGTCCATATCGTGAAGTGGTAATAAATTATGATAGTAAATAATAATAATAATATTATTTATTAATATGTCTATATGCCTATATTATTAGGTAGGTATATATTTGTTGTATTATTAATTTTGGATTGAATAAGAAATATATTATAAAGCTCGTATTTGTTACGATAGTTTGATAATAAATAATTTTATTCGGGTATGACAGGTGGTGGTGGTGGTCAACTTTTGAATTTTTCAGGTCTTAGTGGGATAATTAGCTTATATATTTTAGTATCTGTTGACTGAAACAAACGGCCACGGGATGCATCACTCCGGAGCAATAATTTTAAAGTACGAGATGGTCTACAAAGATCGACAAAAATAAACAAATATGGTCCGATAAGACTACGACCGCGGTAGTGTGACTCCACCGCAGGGGCGGCAGAACCGCTGATCAAAAATCAGGTTGGTTGTCGCGACAGGGAACTACACGGGCCGGCGGTGGCGGCATTGTTGCGCGGGTAGTGGCGGCGCACGGCCAGCCGTAGTGGCACGAATTACCTGTGTGTGTGCAAGCTGTTGCTTCGCGCCCACCGGTGGCGGAAGTGGTGTGTCGGAGTGCGTGTGCGTGCGCGTCTGGCGGCGACGGCGTCTGTCGGTGGTGTGCGTCCGGGGCTGTGCGTATATATATATATATATATAATGTTTTTATGGTATTATTTTTATACCAGCAGCAGTAAGTACACAAGCGGCACGGCGAGATGCGGCCGCCTCGCGAACCCTGTGTGTGTGTGCGTGCGCGTGCGCGCGTGTGTGCGTTTGTGTGTGAGGGGTTCGCGTGACCTCACCGGCGGCAGCGAGAGTGGCGCGGGCGATCGTACCGCTTTTGGCGCGCGCGTCTCTCGCCCGCTGACTCCACGGGGTTTTCACCCGTTTTCACCGCACGCGCACCCGTGACCTTCTCCGGACCAATCGCGCCAGCCGATACCGACAACACGTGGTGCGCACGCACGATGCACACGCCACACACACACAAGCACACGCGCACATGTACGCTCGCTGCCGAAACGGGACACCTGTTCGAGTCGCGTCCGCCGCCGCGAAAACTACTTTTTGACCCCCCCCCCTCCGCCGCCGATGTTGAACTCACGGAAGATGACGATGATCAATAACCCTGCCATCACTACATATGCGAGTCTGCGGCGCTGTTCGTGTATATGCGTACGTTGAACGTTGACGTGTAACAGAATCCCGGGGAAAATAAAATTACTGTTGCCGTGTACGCGATAGTTGTCGTCGGTGGTAGGCATGTATAGCTTTCCCCGGAAAATATTTATAGTTGTGTAACGGATAGTATCCGTTTACTCACAACACATAAATATCATTATATATGAATAGTTAAATTCGGCATAAGCGATTAGGTAAACGACCTCCTTAAACGATTTTGGCAATAGTCAAAATTGCAAATATACGAATACAGTAAAAGGTTAACCGGGTAGTTAAAATAACCGAGCGGGTAATCGCGTGCCAAATTATATTTTCTGAGAATACAAAACACGTATCAGTTGACAAATGACAGGATATGGGGATTGCCAAAACCATGAGTAGATATACGTATATATGTATACCGTGTGTCCCAAAAAGCAGGGGCCACTTTACCACTCATTACCATGTAAATATTTTTCAATTCTGTTTGCGGGGCATTAAACTAGACTAATGGATCGTAAATTTCTATGACTTACAATGTTTTTAACTCATGTATCTTGCGCATGCGCAATAAAACTTACATTTTTTTAAATGGCAACCCATAATTTGAATATCATATTCGGGTTTATCTATTTTTTTCAAGCTATTTTGATGTATCAACTTGTATCCTAAACCCAAAATTGACTAAACTAGAGCTAAGTAGAATTCAAAAAAATTTAAAATTTAATTTAATTAATTTTTTTTTTCTAACTGTATGTACTTATTTTTTTCTTCTAAACACCACGAAACAAACAGTAAAATTATTATTATTAAACTTAT
>NC_042494.1:50784566-50785410 GCF_005508785.2 Acyrthosiphon pisum | reverse complement strand
GGAAGGACTTTCGAACAGTTTATTGAATAGTTTAAGTTTGTAATTTCTGTAAATTAAATTGTAAATAAATATGTATAGTAATGTTAAAAAAAAATAAAATAGAAATTTTGTTTCTTGAAAATACATGTTTAAACTATGTTATTTCATAATGTGTAATAATAAAATAAGATAATAATTCATAAATAGTAAATAGTTAATTAGTTTAATAATAATAATTTTGATTGTTTGTTTCGTGGTGTTTAGAAGAAAAAAATAAGTACGTACAGTTAGGAAAAAAGTTAATTTAATTCAATTTTTTAATTTTTTAAATTCTACTTAGCTCTAGTTTAGTCAATTTTGGGTTTAGGACACAAGTTGATACATCAAAATAGCTTGAAAAAAATAGATAAACCCGGATATGATATTCAAATTATGGGTTGCCATTTAAAAAAATGTAAGTTTTATTGCGCATGCGCAAGATACATGAGTTAAAAACATTGTAAGTCATAGAAATTTACGATCCATTAGTCTAGTTTAATGCCCCGCAAACAGAATTGAAAAATATTTACATGGTAATGAGTGGTAAAGTGGCCCCTGCTTTTTGGGACACACGGTATATACGCAACCTATAGACCAGGATGTAATAACTGATAAATATTTAGTAATTCGCAGAAGAGATGACTCTCTGCACAACAACACAGATAATAAATTAGCTACCAGACATTATGGCAAATACGCAGATTAGATTAGAAATGTCGCAAGAGCGTGGCAAGGACGATGGTCATTCGGACCACATCTGTTAGCGAAAAGATAGCGTATCAATAGGCAGGGGGAGCAGGGACTCGAATATAAAAGGGAGCCTGAA
>NC_042494.1:50776057-50784516 GCF_005508785.2 Acyrthosiphon pisum | reverse complement strand
CATGCCAACTGCTGCTAATGTAGCAGTAGCAGTAGGCGACTCGGTGAACAGAATATTATATTATGTATGTCAAACAGCGTGAGAATAATAACTATTCAACAATTATTATCGTCCACCGTTGCGTGTTTCTTATGGCTTTTGCAAAGCATTACCGTACGTACTGATTACCAAAAAAAAATATAACCTAATAAACGAAAGACATCACCACAATATTAACGTAAAGTCTGAGAGACGTCACGATGACTAGATATTCTTAGACAAAAACTCTGTCTCTACATTATAGTACTATTTGACAAATTAATAATAATAATAACTTATCGTATAACCAATATTAATAAATAAAATAGGTACTAAATGTGTAAATTATATATTAGTCATTAAAACTCGTAAGTTTATTGTTTATTTACGTAATTTACAGTCTGTTATTTAACTACTAAAAAATCACAGACTCAAAAACGGACAGAATTCAATTAAATAGAAAAAAGTAAATGGTCCATTTAGCATACTTGTTTTATATGTAGATAAAAGATATAGATATAGATATAGATATCCAATGGCGTATATTAGTGAAGTGAATGAACTGGGGGTTAAAGCTCCTCGTTAATTAATTTGTACCGGCTGTTAAATTTTTAAGCTAAAACATGAACATTTAATACAAGGTTCTTCATATGTAATTCATACCTAAACCAAAAATGTCTAAAAATATTCAAATACAATTTATTTTTTTTATAGACATTTGAAGTTTCAATTTGAACGAAATAAGTATTTAAACAACAGACAATAATTTTAATTCTTTTGTTGTAATTCAAAAATATTATTCATGAGTGCCTACTTGAATATTTTACGTATATTAGATTCTGAGTGGAATAATTATTAATGTATTGATTTTTATAAAGATGTGTTTTTTTTTTATGCCTGTCATCACCTTTTGGCGCAGTAAAAATGCTTCGATTTTCTACTACAGCATCTTTTCTGGAAGAAAAATGAATCTTGTTGGTACTTTAAGGGTAACAAATAAAAATAAATAGTTTTCCAAAGTGTAGGGAAAAACAAAAAAAAATTAAGGAAAAACAGAGATTTTTACACAAAGTTTTTGAAAGATTCCATTTTGATTTTAAGTGTAAGTGTGTAACTCCAAAATAGATAACCGTAAAAACATAAAAATTTCACAGAACTTTTATATAAGACACATTTTTTATACACAGTACAATTTTCAAAATAAAATTTCTTTATAGGCATAAGAAAGTTTCAATTTTTATAAGTTTTTTAGATTCTGAGCGGAGCTATTGTTTTTACAACGGTGTTTATTTTTATTTTTTTTTAATTTTTATATCCTGTATACAAAATTTCTTCAAGAAGGAGTGCTTCGATTTCAACATATAGTACCTTATCTTTTAGCAAATTGGATCAAAATGGTACTTTATAGAGGTCATTTTTCGATTTTCTCAATAATTATGTAATGCCACGAGAAAAACCACCGACAAAATTATAAAAAACCACCAAAAATTTTAATTTCTAACGCCTTGCTTATCACCATAGAAACAAATAAAAAATAATAATATTATAATATTAATTACAGAATATAATAAGTAATAAGAATATAAAATATCCAGAATGACAAACCGTCCCGCTCAGAATCGTTTTTCACTTATACATTTAATTCAAGTTTAATACAATCCATTATACATTGACCCACTTGTAACTTACTGTACAGCAGAGCGACATCCACTTACCCGCTTTTTTTTAGATTCTGAGTGTATTGATTTTATAATGATTTGTGTTTTTTTATTTTATTTTTTTTTTTCGTCATCACCTTTTAAGACTGTAAAAATGCTTGGATTTTCTTCAACAGTATCTTATATGATAGAAAAGTGAATCTAGTTGGTACTTTGGTAAAAATTTCCTAGTAGTTTTCAAAAGTGACGTGAAAAACAAAAGAAAAATTAAGTAAAAACGGGAATTTTTACGCAAAATCAGATTTTGGTTTTTGGCGCAAGTCTAAAAAAAGTGATACCTAATAGGTACATGAAATTTTGACTTAATATTTATATTAGCATTTTATATACACCATAACATTTTCCAAATATTTTGATTTATTTTGAGCTGTTTACAGACATTTTCAGTTTCCATTTTTTTTTAGTTTTTTTTTTCTATAAATATCAATATAATTTTATTTATTGGCTAAAAAATCTTGAAAATTTAATAGAAGGCTCCTAGTACCTATATTGTTTCAAAAGCAGATGAAAAACATTTTTTTATGAGCATTTAAATTCAAATATGACAAATACGTAAAAATGACGAAAATTTCCAAATTATTTGAGTTAGAAATTAGTTAGAAGATAATTTGACTCTTTTTGAGCTATTTACGGACATTGTAAGTTTTCAATTTTTTACTTTTTTTCTAAAAATATCAATAAAATTTTATTTGTTGGATAAAAAAGCATGAAATTTTAATGCAAGGCTCCTGATATATTGTTACAATAGCAGTCAAACAATATTAAAAATACATAGGCACGATTTTTTTTATAAGCATTTAAAGTTCGAATTTTGACAAAATGTATCAAATTTAAAATATAATAATTATTTTGTAGTTAAAAATTTATAAAATGTTCAACTTTTATAGCTAAGGATTGAAAATTGAAAACAAGGTTCCACGTAAATATGTTATATATAAATTAGTTTAATCACCTTAATATCATCATAGTAGGCTGACTGACCGCTTTTGCTCAGAATCGTTTTTCTTATATCATTGAATTCAAATTTAACACCATCCATTACAGTGACCCACTTGTAACCTACTGTACAGCAGAGCAACATCCATTTTTTATTGTCAATAAAAAAATGTTCAGTTGGTAAAAATATTGATTTGCTCCACAGTAGGTGCCTTAGTGGCAGTAGCGCCTAACTAAAATTAAATTGGGGTGGGCAAAAATGAATTCTCATTACCCACTTCAGTACCCGTGCCAACATAATTTAAAAATTGTATGGTATATAGAAATTGTAAATATAAAAATTCAGTGAAAATGTAATGTATCTATTATCTACGGTTATTTTTATTTGAATTAGGTATACCAAAAATTAAAATTGATTTTGTCAAAAACTGATTTTGGGAAATAATTTCATTTTTATTTAATATCTTTTGGTTTTCCAGAACTTTTGAAAACTACTGAGAATTTTCAATTTTGACCTCTTAAATGCACCAACTAGTTTCACTTTCCCGCCACAAAAGTTACTGAAGTGGAAAATCGAACAATTATTTCGACTACTTATCGTGTACAGTGTACACAGATACAAAAATAAAAAACACATATCATTGTTAAATCAATACATTCATCGCTCCGCCAATAATCTAAAATATAATATTACAATATATTATTAAATACTTTTATAAGAAATAATTGTACTTCTTCATAAAAATAATATAAAATTATAAATAAAGAGATTAAGTAAAATGTGCACGTAAAATGCATGTTTAATATGATTCTCTAAACACAAAGTTATAATATGTCTTTTTACTACTAATTATTTTAAGTGAACATAAATTTATCTTCTTGACTGTCAAAATGTATGTTTTGCGAGTGTTTGTCAAGTTAAACCATTAACAAAAATAAACGAAGAAGTACTTATATTAATGTTTTAGCTAAGGAGCGCGTATATTACAAAGACATTAATTAACTGGATTTTTTTTTATACCATGAAATGTTAACATTTATTATGTAGTAGTGTAGCACAGTTAATAATTAACCAATAAATATTGTGACTTAATTAAAATAATATATTTAAAATTAAATAAGTATTCTGTTTTTTGTATAATATTATAAATTTTTAATGAAGCTTAAATTACATTGTAACCGACTAACCGAGTCAAAAATGTACTCGTAGATTTAATATGTTTATTTTTTTACAAATATTACTTAATGCCTAATGGATTAAGTTTAATTGTACAATATGAATAGATTGTGGCTATAAACATAAACTATGGTCTGAATCCCACTATAGTGTGTGCACTTCTAAAAAAGTAAAACGATATTTTATATAGGTAGAGATGAAAATATATCGAACCAAGTTTTAAGCAGTGATAAACTTAATGGAAAACATAAATCATTTTAAAGATAAGCTTACACGAAACTTAAGTTCTATTTCTTGGGGATTTTGTTTTTTGTGAACTTAATGTTAAATATTTAGTTACTATTATTTTATAGATTTATATTATATTTGTTAAAAATAATCAAATAATATAATAATAATATATATTTTTTTTTTAAGTGCCCTCGAAATAAAGTTTATTTCTACACATTAGTATATAATTTATATCAGTATTAAAATATAATTATTTATTTATTATTTATTTATTTATAATGATTAACGCCAATTATTATTATGTTATTATGAATTTATTGGTCGAAGACTTTAATAATAAAGTAATGAATAATGATACTGATGTTTTAATTATTTTCTGAGGTACCTACGATGAATAAACTACGTTAGTCTAATTTGAACGGGTTCGTGTTTACCTGCTATTTTAAAGATAATTATTTATTCAATTTTTGACCTAAACACTAACCTACTCGTGCGTTAATGAAATATTATTGGGTATTTGACTTTTTTTAGATTCCGAGTGGAGTGATGAATATATTGGTTTTAAAAAAGATTGGAAATTTAGAATAAGGATATTCTAGTTGTTATTTCTGAGATTAATAAAAATTGATCTTACCTCCACAATAATTTTGATGAGCGTTTGGATATTGAATTTGTTTTACAATTATGTGTCAAATGCTTAACTTTTGTAATTCTATATCTATTTTGTAGAAAAGTAAAAATGGTTGATATTTTGTGGGTCTAAAAGTAAATAATTCGCAGGACTTTTCTTAATAGTTGATGAAAAAAAACTTACTTACTACTTCTCTTCTCTTTTCTATATAATATTTACAACCTATTCTGTAAAAAACAATAAGTAAATGTGAAAAGTGTAAAAATAATAAACAAGTAAAACTTACTATTGATGAAAGAAGCCACCCATCGGTGACACTTCCTATAATATAGTATTATCATTAACTATAATATATTATACAATATTATATACCTAGATATTTTATCTAATCATAAAATAAAATCATTAACCACTGCATTTTAAATGTGTAGTACCTAGTTTATGGGTTGGTTCTTGTATATTAATATTTAAAAGGAGTTATTATTCAGGGAATTAATAAACAAACATTATTTTTATGTTGATAAATATTTTGTATTTTTTGTTATTCATATAATTTAAATATTTATATAAACAAAGAATAACCTTGGGATCAACATTAACATATTAAGTTGAAGTTTAATATCTTCTATAATATCACCCTAAGATAAAATTGTTATTTTAAAAAGAGCGTCAATATAAAAAAAAAAATAAAACAACGGTAAGTGGATGTCACTCTACTGTACATTAAGTTACAAGGGAGTCACTGCAATGGATGGTGTCAAATTTAAATTCAATGATATAAAATCATTGTATACGAAAAATGATTTTGAGCGAAGACGGTCTGTCAGCGGTCAGCCTATAATATTACTAAGTAGGCATATTTTATGATATTATTATTATCATTCAACGATTTGAATTCATTTTAATGATATTTGTTTAATATAAATTTAAATCACAGTTGGTTATCAGTAGCCGCCGTGACAGGTTGTCCTCAGCGCTCTGTTCAATCCCAACGTTTGTGTTTCTTATAATTAATCTTATTCAATGAATCCTAAAAATAATAGCAGTTCTCCTCAAGATCGCAATCTTCCAGATACTTCTAAAAAAAAAAAAATACAAGAACTAGTAGTGTTGCTCTCACTCCTCCTTATACAAGCAAAAATAGATTAACTCCACTTCTGACTCTCCAAGACAACGACAAAACGGACGGCACCGAAGACGAAGTCAGCTCTCAACAATCACAGGTTAGACCAAAAATTCCACCTATTTATGTATACAACATTTCTGATTATCAAAACTTCCATACATCATTAGCCAATATAACTTTTGATGAATTCTCCATCTCGAACACAGAATCTGCTCTCAAATTAAACATGGATTCTATTGACGATTATAGAACCGCAACAAAACTTTTCGACGATTCTGGTATAGAATACCACACTTACCAATTCCCAGAAAACAAACAACTATCCGTTATCATTAGGAACCTCACTGTAAATATATCAGAAGCTTGTATATATAAAGAACTCGTAGAACTGAAACTCGATGTAGCCTCAGTCACTCGTCTTCAAAATAAATTCAAAACTCCAATATCTATCGTAGCGGTACTGCTATCCAAATCATCTGCTAAGATTTACTCTTTAAACAGACTCTTGCATTGTGTAGTAACGGTAGAACCAAGGCAATCTTCCAAGGGCATTCCACAATGCACTAACTGTCAGCGTTTTTCGCATACAAAAAAGTTTTGTCACTTACCACCTAGATGCGTCAAATGCGCAGGTGACCACCACTATAGTTCTTGTCCAAAAAAAATAGAAACTCCACCAAAATATGTAAACTGCCTTAGCGACCACCCAGCGAGCTACAGAGACTGTACTTTCTACAAAGAAATTTAAAAAAAAAAACAATAATAACAAAAATAAGGCTACCCATCTTCCAATCAATCATACGAAATTCAAATTCCCGGTGAACATCTCTAATAATACACAAAATGACGTAACCGATAAACGTTCATATACTGCCGCAACTAAAAATAAATTGCAAGATAAACCATTAAACAACACAGATAACGACTTCATGAAAACGACTTCATGAAAACGCTGTTACCCTTAATTAACACATTCATTTCTCAACTATTGCAGAAAATAATAGAAAATCTGCCAGCCATCCTTAATAACGTACATCTAAACTCAAATGGATCCCCATAATATCATTCTATTGAACTGGAACGTCAACAGACTAAAAAATAAAAGGAACATTCTACTAGCCTTCCTTACTCATCATAACATTGATATCGCTTGTATAACAGAAACACACTTAAGTCTAGACAAAATTAAATTCCCTGGTTACAATCTACATCGCGCAAATCGTGTTACACAATCACGAGCTATGGGTGGAGTAGCTATCTTAGTCCATAATCAAATTATTCAACAACAAATGCCCACACTAAACCTATTATGTCTAGAAGCCGTAGCTGTGCTAATTAGACTCAATAATCGTTCTATTACTCTGGTTAGTGCTTATCAACCTCCCAGCCGTCATATGCATATCACAGATTACGAGAAATTAATGAGTCTTAATAGCTCAATTATAATAGCCGGAGATCTAAACTCCAAACATACAAATTGGGGCTGTCGTGTTATCAACCCGAATGGCCGTAAATTACAATCATCGCCAACACGTTCTATACAGTATCCGCTCCAAGTGAACCTACATACTTTCCTTCGGACGTAAATTGACTTCCCGACATATTAGACATTCTAATACTCAAATCAGTCCCATTTAATTGTGTACATGAATCCTTAGCAGAACTTGACTCAGACCATGTCCCGGTTAAAATAACATTAAATTCATCTCCCCATATATACCAGAAAAATGATTCATTAATTAAAGGTAAACCAGATTGGATCAAATTTTTTAACACCATGCAATCTAGTCTAATAATACCTAAAACTATTTCTACGATTCAAACTGCTAAACAAACAGCCGATCACTTCACGGAAGTCGTCACGGATGCTGCGCGAGCTTGTTCAAACCCTGCATCGTCAAATTCACCTAGTTTCGGTATCTTACCACCATCCATTTCTTCACTTATACGACGCAAGCATATCATTAGGCGCATTTGGCAAAATCAAAGAAATCCTACCGTCAAAAAAACTTTAAATAAACTCACTAAAGAAGTCCAAGTGGCCCTTCAAAACTACAGAGTGTCTTCCTATAATACATTTTTGTCTAACATGCGCCCCGGCGAGTCAAACTTATGAAAAGAAACTAAAAGATTACTTAATCAAGAAATCAACATCATCCCTCCTCTCTGCACAGACTCAAATCTAGTTATATCTGACATAGATAAATGTAACGTGTTCTCAGATATTCTGCACCTCACACTTTTGCATAACCATATTATAGGTAATCCCAGCAACGATTCTAGAGTCAAGCATGCACTGGAGCAAACTGACTACTTGGTTCAAAAATGTATTAGTTACGTAACTCCAAACGAAGTTAAGCAAATTATTAAGAATCTTCCTAATAAAAAAGCACCTAGTCACGACAAAATCACAAATCTCATGATCAAAAAATTACCTTCAAAAGGATTCGTCCTGCTGTCAACCTTATTTAATTCACTGTTACGTCTTGGATATTTCCCTGTTAAATGGAAAATATCAACGATAATTCTTATAAAAAGACCTGGAAAAGACAGACTAATCCTGATAGCTACAGGCCTATTAGCCTCCTAACATCCTTATCAAAAATTTTTGAAAAAGTCATA
>NC_042494.1:50753836-50776007 GCF_005508785.2 Acyrthosiphon pisum | reverse complement strand
TAATTTATTAAGTAATTGACAATCAAACAAGTCAATAATAATTAATACGGTGACACTGACAACAGCCAACAGGACATAAAAATAAAACTATAAAAGCGTTTAACCACCACAATACCTCATTGGTGCATTATTTAGGTAGTACAGTTGCTGTATGCCTGTATTCTACCGATACTATAAATACGGGTTTCTATAACTCTAATCTAAAAATAAATCTCAACGTTCCCAATGATACGGCCGATACGGGAACAAAAATAAATATTGTTTATAGCCAAATGATTATGGTATTTTGCTTGTAGTGGTTAAAAATATTAAATTAGTCAATTTGAATCTTTATTAAAATTATTTTCAATCTTCATTACACAAGGTTCAGTTGGGCCCGGGGGGCCCCCATACATTAACACAAGATAGGGCCTACCGGGAAAATCCCGAATTCCCGGTGGGCCTATCCGCCACTGATGGTCCCAGCCACGGACTAAGATATACGAATATCACAGCCCTCAAGACAAAATATGTTCCGTCTATTTTCAAAAATTTTCATTTATTCTGTGGAAATACGCGTCGGATACCATGATTGTTCTATGTGGATACCAAGGTTACCAACCGTGTTGGGTAACGACAATGTTTGTAATCAGCCGGTAAAACTGTTATCAATCTCCTATCAATGATAATGTTATTACAAATATTAATTATTAACCACGAGGACGATAATTATTAATTTTGCCCGATGAACATAGTCGTGCTTGTACGCACAGGTCACGAATTAAGTTAATCCACAATATCATTGAGATCTTAGTTGGCGACTGGTGTATTACGCACAATCATGTCCTTATTTATACTAAACCATGAAACGAATTTTGAGCACATAATTGGTGTGCTGTTCAACAATTGGACCGCACTCAAAGTAAATATTATTTCGATATTGCTAAAAAACACATTTTTAAATTATTTATCATTATTATTATTTTTACATTAAAGTTGGCTATTGAACATGGCATGGGTGGATCGTCTGAAGTCATGCAATTCAAAATAAGTGATCTAATAAAGAACATACACGAGTGTCTTCGAAAGTCTGGTTTGTACATTATCTTTAGTAGTTTATCGAGTTATTGTTATAAAATACCCATCTGATATCTAAATTTCACAAGACATTAATTATTTATTTATTTCATCATAATTAAGGTGACAACATGTGTTGGACGAGTATATCTGATATTATTGAAGACGTGATGGATGTTGGGTTTGATGTTGTACTTGAAGATGCTTCTGCTGATGATTTAAGTAAACATATTTGTAATCTCTACTCTGATTGGAACCAGTCGTTAGATGGCCGAACAAAAGTTATAGATGAACTCAGAAGTTTACCTACAATAATTCCTATTCAAATTGTACCAGTTAGACCAATACGTGAAAAACAAAAGGTAGTTTGTATAACATTAGTGTTCTATGTTCTTGTTCGTTGTGATCAAATAATTTAATAGTAATCCAACCTTTTTGATGTTATTGGGTTTATTTCCATTTATTTCTATTTAGATTTTAAATAAATAGCAAATTTCCAATAATTCAACACAATTAAAAAAACATCTGTCATTTATTTGAGGTTGTTAATTGAATGCACTGACTAAACAATAAAACAATAAATTATGTATGCTATGCTTACTATTTATTATTAAATATATTCTTTACGTTCTATATTTTATTGATAAAGATTATGACTATTAAAATAATTATGCTTAAAACATCTGTGCCTATGTCACAATTAAATAATATACTAGCTGAATTACCTGGCTTCACCCGAGTATAAATTATTTGTGTATCACCATATCCCCATTGCTGTCTACAACATTTTTCCGAAAAATATCTTAGACTTATGAGATTAATATAATATAATAGGTATCATGAAAATTTCAAGCCTCAAGCCATCATTAGTTAGGCTTAACGTTGATCAGTCAGTGAGTCAAACAGGAAGTTTAATTATATTATATTATAGCCATCCCACTCGGCGATGTGATTATGCGATTAATATATTTTCAGACCCGGCAAGGTATCTAGTACGTACTTAATTACAAATGTATTATTAACTCGTTGTTTATGATGTGCATGTGTTAGTTTCCGCCTTCCCAGGACAACAGTCGAAAAATTAGCTTTAGGAATTCTATTTCTACCAAGTTATATAGTTTTGATCAAATATAATGTACAGGTCTAAAATTATATTCAATCATATCTTTCATAACCAATAGCAACTTTACAATAAACAAAAATATATTATGGCAGATGAATTATAAAGTGTTTGAAAAGCCCTAAATTGTTTATGGTTAATATTGGCGCAATTTCAATAAGATCTGTATTTTCTGGACAGTTATAATTACGATGCAGTAATTTCTTTTTTGACTAAAAATGTTTTAAAAGTTCTAAGAATTTAACATTGAACACTCAGCCGAACTAATCGGTAGTGTAAGGTACACTGAAACAAACTGAGATACAACAATATAGCTTCATATTAAGTTAGTTCATTTTTTGCCTCGGGCCAAGTTATACAGCTAGTATATTGTACATAATATATTCATATTAACATATATATATTTATTTTATATTTAATTATATTATCATTATTTAATTTAGAAAGATGATTCATCGTCTAGTGAAGAGTCTGAAGCCTGTGATGATGGATGGACAGTGGTGAAACATAAATAAAACTTACCAGCAATATGTTTTACTTTTTTTTGTTTATGAAATAATAATGAATTTTATTAGGTAATGGGCTGTTGTAATGTGCTGTTATTTATAACAAAACATTTAATTTTCATATGAGTATACTAACTATAGTGTTTATAAACTCTTTTATGTTATAATTCCTAACTATATAAATGTATATTATTAATATTTAGTAATTTTTCTTGTACAATTATGATTGAAAATTAGATAAAAAAAATTTTTAAATTCATAATTTATAACCTGATAAATTATGATGTTAACTTGTCTTTTTTTGATAGACATTTTAACATAATATACAGATTACAGAATGTCACAATATTTGTCACTGTCAAATGGTAATACAAATATTATTTTATTATTGAAAAATTATAGTTTTTGAAAATTATTGCTGATTCAAAAGCCACAGTCAAATAGACTCAATCAATTCTTCTATTTTTGGTTTTGGTCAACTCTTACTTAATTTATAAAATATAGTAAAGGTAATGTTTAAAAAAATATATAATATAAGGTTAAGTATTATATAATCAAATAAAAGTACTAAGTGTCAGATATCATTATATATTTAAAGTAAGCATTAATTTAAAACAATTTTTAATAATTAGGAGATTTAAATATACTAATTAATTGTTATGCAAATAAAAAATTGTAGATAGTGATGGCTGATGAGCGATGATACTCATTATTATGACGTGTTGGTATATCTACTATCTACATCGTATCTAGTCCTGTAGGCTGTAGAGCTCGTAGATTCATAATATGCATTTGCTTATTTTTGCTAGTCGATCGAACTTTGTAGGTAGTAACGATAGTAGGTAAGTACAGTAAGTGTGGATAGTGTGATTACTGATTAAATATTATACATTTACACAAATTATTTTAGAACTTCATATATTTGAGCATATTTGATATTTCAACATTTTACAGTTTTTAGAACATAATATTTTGGAATTTTAAGGTCATATTGCACTATTTTTTGTAGCTTAACTAAAAACATAACGAAAAATTGGGAGACATTAAAAAATTTAGTTTTTTTCCAATTATTGATGAAAATAATTTTTCACCCTGCCGAAAAACATGAAAATATACAATATCCTCCTAAATTGATATTATAGTGTAGGTAGTTATTTTTAAGATAAAAGTTGACCATAAACCCAAAATAATTTTTTATAAGAACTGAAGAATTTTGAATTTTGATAAATTACAACTATTTTAAGCCATTACCAATTAATACCATGCACCTAGTATTCACTCTGTTCTACGGTAAGGCGGATTGAGTCAAAAATTAATATTATGCAATGTTTTCGACAAACACTAAATCAACCTCCTGTAGTACCAATTATAGTAACATAATTTACTTTAATAACAATAAATGAAAATAATGAAATATACTTTAGACATAAATATATAATTCTATTATATATCCATGAAATAGATATAAAGGTTTACAGACTATATCCTTGACAAACGACTCACGTGGTGGCCACACATTGCATACACAGTCCAGCAAGCATACCAGCGCATCTCAATGCTTTATCCCATCCTGAACAAAAATTCAACTATACAAAAAAAATGCTCTATCCTAATTTTCAAACAAATTATACACCCAGTTCTTACCTACGCTTGCCCGATATGGGGTAATTGTGCATCCTCGCACGTCAAAAAATGCAAATTGTCCAAAACAAAGTCCTCAGAATAATTGCAAATGCCCCATGGTTTGTCAGAAATGTAAATCTCCACATAGACTTTCAAATCCAAGAAATCGAAGATCATATAAAAACATTAGCAAAAAATTTCCACTGCTCTCTTCCAAACTCATCAGGTGCAGTTCACTACAACCTTCTCACTCACCCAACTCATCGTCGATTAAAACGAGGTCGTCCTACACTAAGCCACTTCTCAACATCCAAATCTTCACTCAACACACGCGCTTCTTCCAGATAACTCTACGACCTCTCTGTTACATACAGTTATTAAATTATTGTAAATATGTAAATATTTAATATTATTGTAATCAAATTGTTACTTCTGTATATCTTATAATATTGTTAATTATCCTTAGTACTTAAAAATATTTTAACTATCATGTTATTACCTGTTAAAAAATAAGTATATTGTCAAATATCCCTAGATATAGATAGCCTTACTTAGGCTAGGAATATCTTAGCTTATAATAAAAAAAAAAAAATTTAAATAAGTAATTTAATTTAATATACAGCAACAAAAGTATTCATAATTGAATAATAGCTGAGACTAATGTATAAAAAAAATATTGTATTAGTAAGAATATTCCGATAAATTATGTATTATAATTATTATACAGTAATGAAATCCCATAATTCTACAATAATAATATTATTATATTTAATTTTAATTTTAACATATTATATAATATGCCTTTTATTAGTCATTATATTATCATCGTCAAATTCATATTTTATAACAGGTGTATTATCATACCTTCCATTCGAATAATAATTTTTTTTATATAATTATCAACATAGGTATCGTTCAATAATACAAAATGATAATATGTTTGAATGATGATTTTCTATGTTAAAAATGTATTGTGAAAATATGGTAATATAATATTATGTATATTTTCTCAAATAATTTATAACTTATTTTTTTTTATATAAATAGGTACCTAGTATAAGTTAATAATTAGTATAAGTATTAAATTTGATTTTGATTTTAAGAGCTATTCAAAAAAAGAATAAACATATGATAATGTTTTGAATATTTGTTTTATTTTATTTTATTTATACAAACGTTGTTGCTTCCAGGTTAAAAGGTTACATATTACTCATACCATAATAATATAATATTATAATATAACAATATGTCTGCAGTCTGCAATTATCAATAGTATATGTGCTAAACAAAATTATATATTAAGGAATTGACTCCTTTGTCAATTAATAACTTATAAACTGCAAGTAAACCGGCCACTCAAAATATTTTTTACTCACTACAATCATAATAAATAATATATTTCTTGATTTATTGTATAGTATATTTATTTTAGTGTTATTCCAGTCGATCCATACTAATTATATGATTATGTAACATTGTAACACCAAAAGGGGTTTTTAGTTTTAAAAAAAATTAATAATACATACTATAATATTATAAATTATTATTTAAATAAAAATATCAGTCTTCATAAAAAAAAACTTTCATGATGATAATTTAGTGTCTCATTTTACACAATATCAAATTCTAATTTTGGTACAAAGGACATTATTGAAGTGGAAAGATAGGTATTGGGATACCCAATTAGCCTTTGAAGTGTATGGTAAAAGTAATTGAAACCATTTAGTTGAATAATGATTAAATTAAAATATAGATAATGACACAGGTATCCAATTTTAAGTTTAAAATAATACAATTATAATTATTAGGTACTTACTAAAATAACAAATTTATTGATATATTTTTTAATATAGTATACTGTAGATACATAATTATAATTTTTATAATCAGTAGTTTATTAATTATAACATATTATTTATTACAAAATGAGAATTAATAAGAAATATTATACTTCAAAACTTCATAAAAATCAATTACCTTATTGAGTTCTTCTATCACAGGTCTGTGTTAGTTGAATAATTGTAAATACCTATGAGACAACAGGAAAACGATAGGAATAAATATAGGTAAAAAATGAAAAGGAAGGGATCTAATATTTTTAACTTGTATGTAATCTTCACATTATTTCAGAATTTCAGACTCCTCAAAATGATATTTTATTTTTTTGTATATAAAAGTATATGAATTATTGGTTTAATATAATATTTTACCAGTAGGTATACCATAGGTATACTTTAATATTTATATGCACCTATAAGCTAATTTTTAAATATCTCAATTCTACATTTAATGCTTTCATTTTATTGACTTCAGAGAACTTGTTCTGTAAAAATTAACTTAAAATTCTACTCAACGAAATAGGTAATAACTAATAGCTGAGAGTAGGTACTAGTAGGTAGGTATGTCCTGTCTTAAATTTTATCTTCATTACTTACCTCTGTATAGTCGTAGTTGAGAAATATTCCCCGGTAAATTAAGAATATAATTAAGAAAAAAAGACAAAGTGATATACATACAAGTGAACAAGCATAGACTTAGAAATTAAAATATTGTAATTGCAGAAGAAGTAAAAAATATATCTTAATTAATAAAGTTTTTTGAATAATGCATACACTTCATGGTTAAAAGCATGCTAATATAAAATTACACTGAAATTGATTTATTTTTAAATGGAACTTGTGCGTTATAATTTACTTAATAATTTAAATGCTATTATCAGTAAAACATAACACTTTTTGAATGAGGTGTCGCATTTTTATAAATATAATTTATTCAAAATGATAATTCAAATAATTATTTTCATTTTCATTTGGCTCTTGATATTCTTTAATTAGCCAAATGTACCAAACATGTAGGTAGGTACATATTTATAATTTATAAATAAATTTATATTTTTAAGTAAACAATTTTTTTTCTAAAATTTAAACTTATAATATAAATTGTATTAAATGTTTTGATTTTAAAAGCTTAAAATAAATGTTTTCTATCGAAGTACATTTTAAACAGAGTAAAAGGTGTATCATAGAATGAAAGTATGTGTTACTCCTTGACATAATTCTATGTATTTAATACGAAATATTAAGACTTATTAATCAATACGGTCATTTGATGCAACTAGTAATTTACTTATAAATATGAATGAATATAGTATTAGATATTATATAAATAGGCAAATAAACCAAATTACTTTTAAAGTTTGACTGTATACCTAAAACAAAAACACAAAAATGTTATAGACCATTTCTTAGTCTAGGATGCCACGAGACAATAAAAATCTTCAACATTTTCGTTTGTGTATTAATTTGTTTTATAAGAATATATGGGGTAAGAGTTATATTCGCTGTTTTAAAAGCTATAAATATCTAAACTTGAATTTATTAGGGGAAATTTGAGGGGAGACCTGAATTTCGTTTTTATTTTTGAGCGGTGGGAGGAGGTTCAAACTATGTTGAGATTATTTTGTTGCATGTTTTTTTGGTATAAAATTCTTTATTTTATAAGATATTAAATTATCATTTGAAAGTATGAATTTCCAAAAATGGCTGGTGAAAATGTATTTTATTAAACATATATTATATAGGTAGGAATAAGTAACTTATTTATATATTGGTATATTACTAAGGTATTGGCCATTGGGGTAACACTTAGTTGTGCAGTGGATGGTATTTATAGAAAGTTTTCTCGTTAAATATTTTGATGGTTGATACCTATTATGGCAAAAATGTGTGTCAATCAAATAAATATTCTAAAATGTATCCCTATCAACAATTCAAACTGTTATACTATTCATTCCATATTGATGCTAGTGAGGTTTAAATTTAAAATTAGTATAAGTTGCCTAAAATTTCTGTTATCCCGGTATAAGCATTTTAGAGCTACTCCACCCCTAACACTACACCATGGCTATATTGTTAAGGCGTTATAGGCTAGGTATATATTTGGCATCTACATTTTTTTCATAACAATATTAGGAATTATGATGCCTTCATTTGATAACGTACGGTTATCTCAATTCACGATGTTTATATTATACATTTACAACTATATATTAATGGCTGTTGTCAGAGTATATAGCCATATAGTGTATATTAATATATTATGCATTATTAGGTAGTGCAATATCTGCGAACAGTGCCGTCTGCCATTGGCTAATCATTCATATATATTTTTAATTATAATATTCTAAATAATAGTTATTAGTGATAATTTAAGAGTACAGGGAAAAAACCAGAAAAGTCACTTTTTTAATTATTTAGTAAACCATAAAACACATTTCGTACAAACTTTGATTGTTAATTAGAATAACAAATTTAACAAATGCAACATTGGGTGAACTTATAAATTTTATTTTTAATTGTGAATATTGCAAGATATAAAATAATGTGAGTAATAAAAGTTATAATAATATCATAAAATAATGCTATAACAAATACTACAAAAAAAGTTCAAATAATAGGACTTTTTCATTAGGTTTAAATTTACTGTTTAAAACATCAATAATTGTTTATGAGGTTTTACATATTGTATACACGGAATTATATTCTATGGACTAGGCTTGAATGCTCGAGGTATTATGTCTATGTTATGTTTAGTCTGACTTTCAACCGTTATGGTGCTCAAGGACTATGATTGGAGTGCTCTCTACAAATATTGTTAATAAACTCTATACATATTAACCACTATAATATGACCGCTGAACCATTGTAATTATTCCAATCTAACAGACTTGATAAACAAATTAACTTATTTAAATTATTATGAACTATTATAGGTTTGGTTAAATTGTAAATCAAAAACTAAATAATAAAATACATTAATTTTATTACATTTTATATTTATTACATTTATATTTTTTTAAATCATTTTAATAATTATTATCAACCGCTGTTTGAAGTTAAATTATATACTTGCTTTAACCCATGTACCTGGTTGCAAATAATCAAAATTTATTAATACTAAATATTTTGTAGTATTATTAAACATAGGGTAGACTTCAATTATCTATATTAAATTATTAACACTAATAAATGCATAGCTGTAGTATTTTTTCAAAGATAATATTTATTTAAGGGATGAACATTTTATTTGTTGATTCAAAAATAATAAATATAATAACAATGTTTTCATATTTTTCTAACTGATATAAACATGGGTAAAACCTATTTTGTTCATATTAACCAGTAACTAGATATTTGAGAAGCTTTGGTGCATTAGTTATCATAGTAGGTATTAAGTTGTATAGTGCCTACTTATAAGTCCTTTTCTACTTTTAAATTATAAAGCATAATTCATCATGGCCACTAGGAAGTTTTGAATTTATTATACTTTATTAAAAACTATATGTTTTCTAAAGATACGGTAGATAAAATAAATAAAATAAATGTATTATTATTATTATTAAAATCAAATATAAATGTAAATCCATTACATCCTTAGCATCACTCAGAATCTTAAAAAAGTAACCAATATTAGGAATCATAGTCATTTTGCGGATCAATCAAAAATGTATAAAGAACGTTTTGAGTGTTATAAAACAACTAGTTAGTAGAAAAATGATAGTCATATTTTAGAAAAACCTAACATTTTAATATGTTAGAGAAAAAATATTATTAAGCGCTGAGTGTCTCCACATTGGGCGTCATTATTATATGTAATAGCTCTGACAAATAATATAGGGATTGATCTTGGAGTGTAACATTTAATAGGGAGGTATTTTCTAGTAATATACATGAGTCGTGAATTATAGTGTAGAAAAAATAATTACCTCTTAGACCACTCTTAGTAAATTATGATCTTCGCTTCGATGTTGTCCATATGAATGATTCGGTGGTAACGATGCTCGTTATAATGTAGTCTATTAAAAATTAATTACACCAAATTTGTTTATATTATAACAGCATAATATGGTATATGAATGACTCTAAACAATGTTAAATTTAAATTAGTTTCATGAATTTTTAGGAAACCTGTTAAGAGATTAAATGTTTTATATGGCTTTAAACAATCTGCGTTTCTGCTGATACTGAAAAAGTAATTGAAGCGCAATAACTGAATAACTTACTGCCGGGTAATGATCAGGGTTGGCACGAAAAAGCCCACCCCGAAAAAACCCGGGCTGCTTTTCTGGGTTAAACCCACTAATTTTTTTTTGAAAAAACCCATAAAACCCGGGTTACTTTTCTGGATAAAATAGAAGTTCACTCTTATTTTTTTTTTTAACTTGTGTTAATTTTCAGAAAAAATTACCTTATAGGTATTATTTATTTTTATCATTAAAATATTAAATTGATTTGAAAAAAACTTAATAATTATTTTTTCAATTAGGTAGGTACAATTTAAAGAATAAAATAGAAAAAATTACACACTAATAGTCAATAGAAATCTTTTATTTTTAATAAGGTATTAAAATATTAAATAGGTAATAGAAAAAACAAAAAACAGGGCAGCTAATACATGAAAAAAATTCCAATTTTTATTTTTTTCAGATGGGTTTTTTCAGAAAAAACCCCGATAAAACCGCCCATTAATATTTTACAATAAAACCCACTGGGTTTTTGGATGGGTTTTTTCTGAAAAAAACCCGATAAAACCACCCATTATTACTTTTACATTAAAACCCATCGGGTTTTTGGGTTTTTTTTGGGTTTTATTTGAAAAAAACCCAGCCTGGTTGGGTTTTTTCTAAAAAGCCTGGGTTTTTGCCAACCCTGGTAATGATTCTTAAAAACTACACTGCGTTATTGACTTTTATAACTTTTTTATCTTATGATTTCCATCAGTATTTTTGGAAGGTGCTATTGAAAGTGTGAGTAAACTATAATTCGATTTGTAGATTGTGGATAAAAGTAATATTTCTTTGCTTCTTTATTATATCTGATGTACCATATAAGTCATAAGTCATAACTATTGTAGGCGAACGATTATACAGTAGAACTTCCATATAACGGTCACCGAAGAGACCGTAAAAAATGACCGCTATTTAGAGGTGCCCGTCCTACAGAGGTAGAATAACACTAGGTAGGACCAAAAAAATTGAACGTTACATAGAGGTGACCGTTAACGGAAGTTTTATTGTATTTACTTATTGGGATAATATGTGTGTTATTATAATATATAAATATTATAAAAAAAAAAAAAGGTAAGTGGATGTCGATCTGCTATACAGTACCTAAGTTACAAGTAGGTCATTATATAATGGATTGTATTAAATTTGAATTCAATTGTATCATATTATCATTGTATACGAAAAACGACTCTGAGCGGAGACGGTTTGTCAGTCTGGATATTTTATATTTTATTATAGCCTGTAAGTTGAATTAATATTATAAATTACAACAAAATAACTAAAATCGAAATTTTATTTTTAATAGTTTCTATGGTGATAAACAAAACGTCAGAAATTAAAAACCCATTTTTAGCGGTTTTTTTTTGTAATTCGTCGGAAGCTTTTACCGTGGCGTTAAATAACTATTGAGAAAATCGAAAAATGACCTCTTCAAAGTACCATCTTGATCCAATTTTCTAAAATAAAAGATACTACATGTTGAAATCGAAGCACTCCTTTTGGTAGAAATTTTGTATACAGGATAAAAAAATAAATAAACTCCGCTCAGAATTAAAATAAATACTTATTTATTTTTATTATCATAATATATTTTACAACATTTGCTTGATATAGATTATAGACAATAATAGACATATTATAGTATAAGTAAGTATTTTAACAATATAAATATTTATTCGGTAAAAATATTTTATTATTATTGTTTGAAGCAAGTGAAGGATATTAAATAATTATTTCTTATTAGAATATAGTAATTAAAATATTTTAAATATTTTCGTTCATAGGTACCTTTTTAAGTCAAGCAAAAATATGATTATACCAACCACGTTATAATTAAAATGTACTTATCACTTATGACCATTTTCCTAGAACATTGATAATATGTATAGTATGTTCAATATTCATAGATAAATTAATATTGTGTTGCTAACAGTTTTTTAAAAAGTATAAAATTAACATTAACATTTGTAACCGTAACGATTATTATTCTCTTTTTGTGTTTGAACAAAGTGGTAACAATAATAATTTTTGGCGACAAGTCACAGATGTTTAGTGTGACAGCCTACAACTTTTTGTCATTCAGCTTCAGAATTATTGTACATCAAAACCACATTTCCCAACACAAATCCCCGGCCAAAATCCTACTCTGAAACTTGTGTCACTACTATTCTGCAAAAACCTATACTCAATTTAAACCTCACGTTATATTATCAGCTTTTTTCATATTGCCTAAACCAACAATACCGTCATAGTGTGTGACAATGAATATATTTGCTTTTAAAAGGTTCCATATGTATGATTATATATAGATACAAACCAGACAGACAGACAGTGGAAAATAATCTATTTGGAATCGCTTGCAGAACATAATGCTTAAGGATATGTATACTTTTGAAGGTAATCGATAAAATATAAAAATATTCACTACTTGGTGATAATCAAATAACTTAAATTATAATTTATGAGATAAACATTTTAAGAAGATCAACAAGAAAAGATATCCTTCTGAAATTCTGATAAAATATTTTATAGTACAAAAAATACTTAAATCATCAACTACGAAAAAGTTTTCTGGTAGAAAATTGAATCTAGCTTGTACCATTGGATGGATAAATTCCACAGAGCTTTTAAAAATAATTAGGTGAAAAAAACTATTACGAAAAAAACTATAACATTTTCGTGTTTTCAATTGTAGACAACATCGGTACGTATTACTTTGTTGTGGCAACTTAATAACTTTTAAGTTATAAATTATAGACAACCATTGCAACTATACATTTTCACAAAAAATGTATACATTGCAATTATATAGACATGATACTCTTTTTGAGTCTTAGCATTTTTAAGCTATTTTTAGAAATGACATTTCAACTTTTTATGTTTTTATTTGACTTACGTATGATACAATTTTTGTTTGTGAATGAAAATGGCTCTAAATATAATACGAGGTTCCTCACAAGCTTTTCTTACAGTGATGACCTAATACATTTTTTAATTAAATATTCACACATTTTTTTTATAAGTGTCTTAATTTTACATTATTTTGTATTTTGTCATAGCTGCAATTCTATAAACATTTTATCCTAGTAGACCATCACCACTCAGAAATTTCTTCATCGTGCAATTCAATTCAAATTTGACACAAGTCATAAGAGTTACACCTAACCTACTATAATACTATGTAACAGAGGGACTTCCGTGGTTTATTCATAATCATATTATGTTCAAGATATGGGATAAAATTTAAGTTGATAGGTACGAATCATAAATATATACGACAACTAGATAATCGCCTCCTTCTTGTCATCGAAATCGGCCGCCATTTACAAAGCAGGCAATGTTTACAAAATAATATTATCATAGTAGGTATATATATTATGTATAGATAAATATATATGTATATAAATAAATGTAAAATAAATGTAAACGTTTCCTGCTTTATAGATGGCGGACGATTTCAACATTGGTCACAACTGTAGTATAAGACGGCTATCTAGTTGTTGTACATATCTATGGTACGAATATAATATGAATCAAATATTGTATGTTGACCACGAGCCCGTAGATTTTAGTGGGTATAGTATGTAATTTATTAATAATTATAAAATAAAAATGTTCTTAATTTTATATCACAAAAAATTACTATATGGAAATGCATTTCAAATTAATATTCTAATAATTGAAAACAATATGATGTATGATACTATGGTGAAGTCACAGATTTCTATACAGAAGTCAGTAGATAGTGTGGATGGGATTTGTACGCATAGCTGAAAATGTTTATTATTTATGCACTTCAATGCCCGTTAAATGTACCAACTCTATTTGACTCAAACTTTTTTCAATTCGTTATTTTATATTCGGTGTATGGTGTCCAAAATGTATCTTAACTTATCCGTTTCCCGGAATAAAAATTCTGATTCGCAATAGTATATTATCAGTTTGTCAATCTACCTACGGTAGCCCCGTGCTGTTTGTACGTAGGAATATGATTTAACTCTAAAGTATCAAAGTTATACCAAGTTTGTCGTATTCCACTTATGGTGGATTAATATAATCAATTAATACAAAATCCTAACCTAACATAACTACTAATATCAGATGAATTAAAAAAAAAAACAAATTTAACCATTCCTAAATTAGTCTGTCTTCTTCCCAGAGGTTTAATCTACACACAAACATTAATTTATAAAATATATATATATATATATTGACAAAAAATAATAATACAAATCAACAAACATGCCCGATGAACCAATAGCAACCAATATATAATACACTGTTACGCCACTGTTGTATTTTTTTAAATCCAGATTTCCTACTTTTCCGGTGGGTTTTCCTAAAATTTTCTTTCGTAAATATCTTCTCCTGGTAATTACAGATAAACATAATGGGTCATATTCGTATATCGTACATTGCACACGTATCTTGCACATATATATATATCGCATATATATCAAAATCGGTTGAGTATTTCGGAATATATATAGATTTTAATATAGATAAATTGTGGAGTCTTACTTCTCGGAACAATTCATACCTACACGCTGCTGACGATAAAACACACACAAAAGAAAAAAGGTCAGGTTACAGGTAGCTGAAAACCTACTATCGCGGTCGATCAAGGGAATATCCAAAATAGGCATGTAAATTTAAATTTAATATTAAAAAATTAATTTCGAACATTTTCATACTCACTCACCTTTTAACCTTCTATGGACTTCCACAAATAATTTAAGACAAAAATGAGCTAAATCGGTCCAGCCGTTCTCGAGTTTTAGCGAGACTATAACAAACAGCATTAGATTTTTATATATATATAGATTTTTGATATATGCGCATGAGGTTATATCTTAAATCATGTGTCCAATCCATGTTCTTTTTATCTATGGAGCCATGGAGGTATCTTAATTAACCTAACGCTAAAAATAGAATTTGTAACTGCAGCGTTTTCGGACAATCCTAATGGTTGAAGGGTGGTTACAGACGGAGTGGAGTTAGTTGTACACTAACCACTAACGCATTATTACATAATCATTTATTTATCAGTCTTAAATATTATATATTTTGTGTATATCTTGTGTAATACGTTCTGTCTATGTTGCGCACTTGCACGTGATCCAACGTCGAATACCTACTAATATTTGAAAATATAATTATTAATTAGAGGGGCTTCTGAGCCTCTCTGAGCCTCTGAAGCCTTTATTATTGACAACATTTTTAGGTATTCACGATTGCTAAGAAAAAAACTATACACGCTCTCTGGTGGATTATATTGCAATTACTCCGATGAGGTAACAACTAATAGAGCGTAAGACCGTGGCGCGCGGCGCTGCGTAAATTGTCCTGCTGTAAATATATTGCAGTTATTACTTAGTTATAATAACTAATAGGTTATTACTATCAACTATAATATTATGTAGGTATATGTAAATAAGTTTTCATTTGTTTTTATTTTATTTCAGTTTTACATAAAGTTTTAAATTGTATGACTTTTTTGTACCTAATAATATAATGACAACTGCAACTTAATTGTTAACTAAGTCACTAGTATAATATTAAACTACCAAGTACCAATTTCAAATCGACATTCGATAATATAGCTAGGGTAACCAAGTAGATGCAGCAGGGGCGGACTGGCCCACGGTGCTATACACCAAGTAGCACCCCGGGCCCCCGTTTGTATTTATGATCCGGGCCCCCGATTACCACAGTTGATATACGGTATAAATGTATAATACTGGTATAATACGGTATTATACAAAATAAAAATAAAATAACATATTTCAACATCTCTACAAATAAACAACATGTTATTCTTAATTTTTTTTTTTATATTTACTTATAAAACTAAGGGCTCTTTCCTAATTTAGGTAGGTTTGAAAAAAAAATTACGGGCCCCTAATTAATTTTGCACCCCAGGCCAAAAATAGCCAGTCCGCCCCTGAGATGCAGTGTACGCTGATATAAAAAAATCGGCCAAGTTCGAGTCGGACTCGCGCATGAAGGGTTCCGTACCATCATCAGCTATAAACATGTTGGCAACACTGCTTATATTATATATTCTAGAATTTTTAGTATTTGTTGTTATAGCGAAACAGAAATACATAATCTGTGAAAATTTCAACTTTCTAACTTTCATGGTTCATGAGATACAGCTTGGTGACAGACGGACCGACGGACGGACAGCGCGGAGCCTTAGTATAGTGTTGCGGAGTGGACTGTAAGTTTCCTTTACTGGTTACTTCGGATACTCAGGTTGATTAGACTATTATTTTAATTAATAATTTATAAGAAATTGAGCAAATAGAATATTAAATACTTTTATTTTTACTATAATGCGGAGTCGACATGTCACGTTCGCTCTTTTTCGACGACTAACTAAATTATATACAATACAAAATTGATCGAGGGCCAACCCGTCGGCCTCACAAGTCGATAACAATATTATCATTCCGGTTATTACTCGATAGTCGATAACATTTCAACCGATACGCGACATATAGGGTCCCGTTTTACCGTACAGAACCCTAAAAAAAACATTCGATTCGATTGACAATGAATCTTTATTATGTAAGTTAAAATAATTTGGATTTACTGGCAAATCCTTGAAATTGGTATCATATTTATGCAATAGACCTCAAATGATTAAGTATAATAAATAACAATGTATCCCACTCCTATTTTGGTCACATCTAGAGTCTCACAAGGCGGTTATTTATCACCTAACTTATTTTTAATTTGCATTAATGATTTAGTTCTGCTTTCCGTAACTGTAAGTCTGTAAATAGTAATTACTATTACTATTTGTAGATGGCCTAAAATTATTTTAAAAATTAGCTAGACAATTTTAATTCAACATCATATTTATAATGAGATTCTCAATAAGACTTATTTTCTACTTAACACATATTACAACATATTATTCTATCATAAAACAAAATTATTGTGTGGAACTTGTAACGTAACAGAACTATCATGATAAACTCTCCAAAACGGTAATAATCGCGCCATCTGTCGTTCATACTAATCAGCACCACTACTGTGTATCGTCATTATTGTTATAACTTATATTATTTTTTGTACATAATAGTAATATTGGTTGACTAATATGATATATTAATATATAATGTATTGTATCCGTTTCCCGTAAATTGGATTGGCGATAATAGGTAAAAAACCTACTAGTACTTTATTATAGGTAGTATTCAGTACAAAATACCACTCACTCACTCATTCATCACTACATCTCAAAAACTCTCACATCTCTTTTCAAAATGTTACAAATATAATTACATAATTACAGTAACTACAGTTATAATACTCGTAATAGATTAATAAATTATAAATTAGACATTTTTAAAAATTAAAATAAATATGTTAAAATTAAATCATTAAGCCAAATTAATATATATGTATATGGTATAATTAAAGATTGATATAGAGGGATCCTCATTGGCCATATTAACATTAAACGCATAATAGGTAGGCTAATCGTTTTTCATATAATTGCTAGGACATAATATAGGGACATGAAAAGGAATCGTAGAACGGATTTGACGAGGATGGACCTTGACGTTGATTAAGGATAGAAAATCGGATGAATCAACTTGGTCGGCCATTATATTATGTTAGGTATGTGGATTATATTATATTGAGCGTTATCGCATGCCACAGGTGCGGCTATATTGTGAATATAATATTTTAACATGGCACCCGTGATTTTGATCTGTACCGTACGTTGACTTTGGAAGGTACCGAGCACAGGCGAAGGGAAGCACAAACGGAGCATAAACAAAAGCCCCGGGTTTAAAATCAAAATGTTGAATGGGCGGTGCCGAAGACATGGACCTCGTACGTTGTCTTGTGACGACGGCGCAGCGTGTGCCAAATTATTATTATATTATATTTTTTTGTGTGTGTTTATCTAATAGTAAAAGTGTATTGTTATATTTTTGTGCCATCGCAGTGACCATACTGGATTAGCCAGTTTCTATTAACTTACTTTTATTGTTTTACTATTGTGGTCCATTTATTTAATTATTGTTGTTCGAGTGTGTGCTAATCGACGCTATATCACTGTTATACATTTGAATCATATGAGCGCAGATTGTGTGAAACATATTGTATTATTTATTTATTTATTTTTTATTATTTCTTATATTATTATAGATATGGGAACTACTGGCCAACCTGCGCTCCACAATTAATGTGAGTTTTTTATTATTATTATTTACTTTTTATATTATTGAGCCAGAAGGGCCGAGTAATAATTTGGTATACGAGCTTACAGCTTTCTTTATAATATACTTTTAATTTTTATTCTGTTGGGCCATATTTATTATGATTATCTTGTGGAGCTACCAGAACCATCTTGTCTAGTATTTGAAATCAAAATCCAAAAGGGCTGTTAAGATTGTGTATTTGACATAAATGTTGCTGTGTTATTTTCTATTTTAAATGTTATTTAAATTCATTTTATTAAAAATTAAAAATTGGTTTTGTGTAGAAATTTCTTTTATTTTAGATTCTGAGTGAAACGATGAATGTATTGATTTTACAATGATGTGTGTTTTTTTTTTTTTTATTTATTTTTTATTTTTGTGTCTGTCATCACCTTTTAGGACAGTAAAAGTTCTTGGGTTTTCTTCAACATGACCTTTTCTGATAGCAAAGTGAATCTAGTTGGTACTTTGGGGAGTCAAAAGTAAAAATTTCCCAGTAGATTTCAAATGGAACGTGAAAAACAAAAGAAAAATTAAGGAAAACTGGAATTTTTACGCAAAATCTGTTTTCGAGAAAATCGATTTTGGTTTTTGGTACAACTCTAAAACAAATGACCGTAGGTGCATAAAACTTTGACTGAACGTTTATGTTTGCATTTTCTATACACGATAAAATTTTTCATATATTTTGATTTATTTTGAGCTGTTAACGGACATGTTCAGTTTCCATTTTTTTTAGTTTTTTTTTTCTATAAATATCAATAAAATTTTATTTGTTGATTAAAAAAGCTTGAAAATTTAATAGAAGGTTCCTATTATATTGCTTCAAAGGCAGATAAAAAAAATTAAAAATCCATAGTCACAGTTTTTTTTTATTAGCATTTCAAGTTCAAAATTTGACAAAATATGTAAAAATCACGAAAATTTGCAAATTATTTTGAGTTAAGAATTCGTAAAAATTTTTTTTTTTTAAATCTAAGATTTGAAAATGTAATATAAAATTTCCTCATAAGTTTGTCTACCATTTAAAAAAAAAATGTCTACAAGCAAGTCAAATAAAATTTTTATGAGCGTTTGAAATTCATATTTTTACAACATTCGATATTCACTCGATTTCTCACGTAACGATTTTCTTATTTTGTTGTAATTAAAAAACGAACTACTGTAGATACTTTAAAATTTCACTGAATGTTTATATTAGCATTTTCTATATACGATAAAATTTTGAAAATAATTTGACTCTTTACGCTGTTTACGGACATTGTCAGTTTTCAATTTTTTTAGTTTTTTTCTTCTATAAATATCAATTAAGTTTTATCTGTTGGTCCAAAAAGTGTAAAAATTGAATACAATGCTCCTGATATATTGTTACAATAGCAGTTGAAAAATATTAAAAATACATAGGCACAATTTTTTTTTATAAGCATTTAAAGATCGAATTTTGACAAAATTTATCAAATTTAAAATTGAATAATTATTTCGTAGCTAAAAATCTATAAAAATGTTCAACTTTTATATCTAAGGATTGAAAATTTAAAACAAGATTCCACGTAAGTAGTTAATTCTGTTACCAAAAATTCTAAGAAATACATAAGCACAGTTTATTTTTATAGTCATTTTAAGTTCAAATTTGGACGAAATTACATAATAAAAAACCTGGAATAACTATTTTAGTTGTTTTGTTGTGATTGTATAATATTATTCGTGGGTGCTTGAAACTTCTAAAGTATACTATTATATATCTATGATAGTATCACGGTTTGTTGCTGATGTATAACGCGTTATAAGTACCTAATGGATATTGTGATATGATTAATTTGGAATTTTTTATAGGTACCTATTATAGGTCAATTTATTTTTTTAATACCATAGATATAAGTATAATATATCTTATACCTAGACTGACATACCGTCTCCGCTCAGAATCATTTTTCTTATACAATGATATTATATCATTGAATTCAAATTTAATACCATCCATTATACAGTGACCCACTTGTAACCTACTGTACAGCAGAGTGACATCCACTTACCCACCTTTTTTTTTTCTTTACGCTAATTAAAACTACTGGACATTTTATATTTTTACCTCCCTAATGTACCAATGGTTCACTTTCCTATCAGATAATATGTTGAGATAAAAAATAGGAGTATTTTTAGTGTCCCAAAAGTTGACAACAGAAAAAAACATACACATAGTCATTGTAAAATCAATACATTTTTTTGCTACGCTCAGAATCTAATAAGTTATTTTTTGATTAAAATGTTGATTTATATCGTGCATACAAAGTTATATTATTTGAAAATATATGTTATACTTGTTATTATAATTGTAGCCTTTGGAATATATTTATTTAGCAAATATAGGTACCTACAAAGAGAAATGACTTATTCCCTATCACACAGTTTACAAGTTCCGGCAACCTTAAGAGTACACACTAAACCTACAATAGGTTCATTTTGGTTAGAATATATATATTATATTGACAATAAATAAATATTCAACTCAAACATATTTACATATGCCTGAATAGATAACTTTGATCTTCACAACTTGGCTAAAGGGCCCCAAGTGACTCTTACAAATTACTGTAGGAAGAAGGCCAAAATGTAAACAGAACCTAGAACTAACCACCTCATACAAAATCTTCTGGTCATTGTTGACACTGACATTTTACTAATAATGACTTCTGGTATATTGACTACCTAGTAAATATCACACGTGGGAACTTGTTTTGTTATATTGTTTATATTGTACTCTTCATAATATATTTAATTTACAGCATATTTAATTAAAAGCAATAAATAATATATTAGCTGGCCAATAAGGTATAAATCTAATATAAAAGCTGTACTCAAAACTTTACAGTTGTATAAATGGGAAAAAATATTCATGCTTCCTGCTGCTGTTGATAATACCTAGTTTCATATTTTATTTAACTAGCTGAACACGGCATTGTCCTAGGACCTAGACAAATTAAATGCTCGTTATTTACAGTAGGCTCTCCTTTAAATGTAAACCTCACAGATTTTTAACACGGATATTTAATTTGTTTAACAAAATTGAAATATGGGTTTGCAATCATATTCAATCATATTATACAGTGTGTCCCAATATGTCCCACGAGGAAGTGGCCGGCATGCATCATTATATGATACAATACCTGAAGTTATGAAAAAAAAATCCTTTAATGGGAGGGTCTAACTTTTTTATTTTTTTATTTGTGAGCAATTGAACTTCAACAAAACCAAACTTACCAGACATTTGCTATTGTATCTTCAAAAATTTTCAACTTTTTATAGTAATTTTTTTCCATTTTAAAGATATTTTATCGTGCTATAACTTATAAGCTAAATTACACAATGCTCAGAAAAAACCAGAAATGTAAAAATTATTTTTATGTAAGAAACAAAAAAAGTTGTCAACTTATTATCTCCAAATAATGCCGTATTAACCACACTTTTTAATATTTTAACTTAGTAATCTATAGACCAAATCTATAATATCATAAACATTTTGTTTTTGTACCTTCTATAATTTCTACTAAACGTAACATGACTTTCGTGACTGTAATTA
>NC_042494.1:50726659-50753786 GCF_005508785.2 Acyrthosiphon pisum | reverse complement strand
TGAATGGTATTCGGATTACCTATATATATATATATATATACATTATATTACTTATATTACTTACATTTTTCAAAATAAAATCCAAAGCAACGAATAAATATTTTTACATTGCGATATAATTTTTTAAGTGGTTTAACAATGGTGTTAATTTTTTTTTTATCCTGTATGCAAAATTTCAACATATAATAACATCTTATCTTTTAGCAAATTGGATCAATATGGTACTTTAGAAAGGTCATTTTTCGATTTTCTCAATAATTATTTATCATTTATCAAGTTATAAAAAACTGTCAACAATTTTAATTTCTAACACTTTGTTTATCAATTATCAACATAGAAACGAATAAAAAATTACAATATTATAATATCAATTCAACTTACAGGCTATAATAATAACAGTATAAAATATCCATACTGACAAACAGTCTCCGCTCAGAATCGTTTTTCTTATACAATGATATTATATCCTTGAATTCAAGTTTAATACAGTCCATTATACATTGACCCACTTGTTACCTACTTTACATCAGAGCGACATCCACTTACCCGCTTTTTTTTGTTTTTTTTTATGTACAGAAATCCTTAGCAACGGATAAACATTATTATTATTTTTTAGTGCACTTTTAGTGCATACCTACATCTTATGACAGCGTCGGAATATTATACTTCAAGCATTTTTTCACGTCGAAAGATTGCCTAGGTCAAGATCCGAGGTCTAATCTATCTCTGTACCAAATTTTATCAAATTCAGTTCAGTGGTTTAGGCATGAAAGCGATACATACTTACATAAGACAGAGTTACTTTCACATTTATAATTTTATAGGGATAGTAGGAATAGGGAAGTAGTGGTAGGGATTAGTAGGGAAATATAGGGATAGAAGGGATTATAACCATCCCGCAAGGCGTTGTCCGCGAAACTCGCTTGTGCTTATGTGAGCAGTAATTACCCCGCGAGGTGTGTACGTAAGTATAGGTATAATGTCTAACTCTAAAGTTTCAAAGTTATACCAAGTTAATTATAATCTATGATTATAACGTCACATCGACATAGATACGTACATGTCACTAACATAGGGCCACTTGAAGAAAGCCATTTTATAAAGTTTATTTTTCTGAAAAATTTAATCTTACCCTATTTTATTTTCATTAATTTCATGGTTTTTAAATATTTTTTTTAGTTTATAGTTAAAACAGCAAAAAACCGGGTGACGAATCCACCTCTAAGGCTAATGTGACCCACAGGACATCCTGTATACCTAATATAGATATTCATTTTTTTTATAATAAATAATACAAATTGAAAATGTTCATATTATAGTATAGGCAACCTCATATATGATATATCTATAGACTTAGACTATATAGTAGCTATACTCTCTGCTGAGTGGCTGAGTCTACTGACTAATAGAAAAATGTGTGTGGATTGTGATGAAAATTATTTTATTTTTTTTATTCCTTACTATAAATTTATTTTTCAGGCACTCCACCTAGCATTGAAAAACCATATGGGCCATATCCACTATACGTGACAAATGTTAAAAATAAGCAAGTGCCAATATTACAGGCATACGCAAATACCAAATACGTTGGCAAAGTTGTTTTAAAATTTAATTCTAATGGTGACTTAGTTAGTATCGATGGTAAACCAACATTATTGAATCATGAAGCTAAACAAGGTTATAATTCTATTTATGTTTATACATATATTATATATATAAAATATTTCTATGATTTTAAAATTAAATTGGTATATTCTAATACGACGTAGATCCAGAAATGTTGACTGTAGTCGATCGATGGAAACCACAAGTAACTAAGATTACAAATATTACCATTGGGCGTACGGCTGTCGAGTTGATAAACACTTGTCATCAAATGGAATGCAACATAGGCAACTTGATAGCTGATTCTTTCGTTTACTATGTGAGTAATAATGAACTTGAAGTTAAATTCCCCTTAACAATTAATTGGCTTATAGAACATTCTGAAAAAAGAGAATTACAATGAGTATTGGACTGATGCTCCTATTGGGATCGTTCAAGCTGGTGGCATTCGGACAACAATCAACGAAACTGATCACGATGGTAACAATATTATTTATGTTACATTATACACTTTATTCTGAATTGTAAAATCATTTCTAATTTATTTTTATTGTAATTATGGTCTTTTACAATACCTTAAACTAAACATAAATTATTATATGTATTTAACAGTTTCAAATGGTTTTTATGTATCAAGGACGAAAACATAAATATCAATGCTATTACTATTTAATTACTTTTCTTAGTACTTGAATGAAAACCAGTGAAATAGTTACTTCTATGTTTTTTTTTTTTTTTGTTACAAATTCTTTCATAAATAATTTTTATTTCATATTGTTTATAGTTTTTAATTTATTGTTAATTGATTTTGTTTAAATCAATGTCAACAATAATAAATAACTAATAAGTACCTACTAATTAAAATATAAATTATATAATCTTTAATAATTATATAATATTATATTATATATTATATCATATATTTTTTTTCGATTATCTGTCAAGGATATTAAAATACCAATGCTACAGATTATGGTCTACGGTCTAAAAAATTAATGATATTTTTTTCAACCAGGTTACATCACATTAGGCCAGTTAATCAATGTCATGCCGTTTCAAAATACCCTGATTAAAGTTACTATTTCTGGTAGCAGCCTTTTAGAAGCATTTGAACACAGCGTTTACGACTTTGTAAAGGATTATGGTGGATCTAAACTTTTACAAGTATCCGGTAAATTAAAATTTTAACATTAATTTAGATATTTTAAACATTCACAAAGTAGTATTTAGTCTACTTGTATATCAGTAAGATCAAAATTTCAATACCACTAACGTGTTTATAATTTTTGGGTAATATTAATGGACCTATATGTATTTGGTATATATAATATAGTAAACTTAGATATATTTTATACTATTAACTAAATTGAATACCTATATAATAAATATTTATCAGCTATCAGTTTTAGTGCCTAAATAAGAAAAAAATCATCACTTATTATAACGAATTAATTCTACTAATAAATGCAATTTTTCAGTTGTTATCAATATAAAAAATTCATTAATTATATTATAATATACTTTACTATATTATAATATGGATTTTGATGAAAAAATTATTTTTCAGGCGTTCTGGTCGAGTATGATTTAACAAAAAGTCCTGGTAACCGAGTCTCTTCACTATCACTCCGATGTGGTGATTGTAACGTTCCTAAATTTGAACCTCTACAATTAAATGCTAACTACACAATAGTGATGAACAATTATTTGGCTGAAGGTGGAGATAATTTTAAAACATTTAAAAAAAGCTTAAAGAAAAATCAAGCATTAGGTTTGTAAATTATTGTGTATTATTATTTATTAATTTAATTCTGTAGCAGTAAATAAGAAAAATATTTGTTATCATTATTATTTATTTTATAGTCTCAATACGCTCAATATAATTATAGACTTAAATTAAATGTATATAACATATTAACACTAAAGCTAAGAGAAAACAAAAAAATTGCATAGTGTTTAATACTATTTGTTCAAGCATATTACAATAAAACCCGAGAGCCGAGGATAATATTATTGTCAAGTTTCAAATAAAGTAAAAATATGTAAAGTTAGATTTATTCGACATTATTATTTTTATTTTATTTTTTGACAATAAACTTTCGACAAAATGGATTATAAAATACATTACATAAATAAAACTTTATATATTTTTAAAAACGTAGACAATCAATAAGATTTTAATTAATATTTTTTTTCTTTTACTTTATTTTTATTTTCACTATTACCAAAATATCTTAAGTATATATTTTGTTGTTTTTCAGATATTGAAGATTTCAATGCAACAGCTACGTATATGAAATCGATAAGTCCTATAACAAATGGAATAGAGGGCAGAATCAGTTTTATATCCAAAGGCAATGAAAAGTCATCAGGATCTAACATAAATTTACAGAATTATCAATTTATATTAATTTCATTAATTATTACAGTATTGTTTTTTTAATGTTTAAGACTTTAATATAAATAAATTCTACAAAAACAGTGATTAATACAGTAGGTAAACTAAAATTCTATCTTACAGATAAAATTGTGTTGTCAACATAATATAATTTTGGTAAACACTGGTCATTAAAACCAATATTAATACCGTACATATCTTATTTTATTTAATTTGAATAGTACCTACATACAATATATTTATTGCTTACAATGTCAAAATCATTTTTGTTTGATAAAATGTATGTTAATGTACCAATTAAACAGTTGTCAAGTTTAAATTACAAAAATATAGTCAACAATAATATTGGGAAGTTATAAACATTCGAAAGGTCTTTTACTTTATACTTGAGTTCTATTTTTCATCTTTCACGTACTAATCAAAATCATATCAAAGACCATTGATTGAGAATAACAAAATTATTACCTAAATAGAACTAATTTAATCAATACTGCATAAATTATTACTATTATGATCTTATAAATAAAATCTATCGGTGCACACTAATATAAACTTGAACTATATAATCTTGAAAAACGAAGCTACATAATATCCTCTAGCCTCAGAGAATCGACTGATATAACTTTTATTGAAAACTATTCATTCATTTTTAATTCTATAGAAAACAAACAAACAAACAAACAAACATCCATTATTATATATTAGATTATTTATTAAGGTTAAGTGCTTTTTATTTAGTTTAAAGACACCAGCTATTACCAAGTTTAAAATGCTCATAGTATAATTTTCAATGTGTTACCATCAAATAATTATGATAGTTGTAACGGAGCAAACTAACAAAAAACGGCCCTTCTCAGGGCCACCACATTTGACATCTACAATATAGCCACAGACCTACCGTGACCAAAAAATGAACGCCCGACCAATCAGAAATAGGCGACGCTTAAAGGCTGATTTCTAAATACATATTTTAAGTACAGACAAGAAAAGGATATCTATGAATAGAAGAGATGACACCGATTACGTAGATACCATTTTGACCTTTGTAAAACAAATTCCGGCTAAATTGCAAAAGAAACCGTGCCGACTGTAAACACACCAATCAGCATAGAGGTTTACTAGTCGGATACAACCCGACGGAAAATAAGTAGTACCAGCGAATCAAGAAGCAGTATTCACACGACGGAGACGGTCAACGCACATCGCCTGTGGGCCAAGAAGCTAATCTACGGCAGTAGTGAGTGATTACCAGCGGCTTTACACGCGGTTCTCCTCCTCTACCGATAACAGTCGATCTACCATTGCGACTACAAAAAGGTCCTTTTCAGGACCATTACCAAGCCATATCCAGCGTGCCTGTCTAGGTGTTCGTCCCGAATCTCTCGACCTAACATTGACTTGTCCAAGCTCATAATTAGGTAGTCAGATTTCATTCCCCATTACATTTATATAACCTACTATTGATTTACGTCCTTAATATTGTTAAATTTAAATCGCGCCTCCGTAGGCCTGATACCGCCCGACACGGTCTACTTACTTAAGTCAGCCGTGCGGCCCGGATTAAACAAATCCCTAATAACTGTAAATAATTTATTTTAAAAACATTTTACAATAAACTTTATGATACTGTAAACAATATTCTTATTTAATAAAAAAACAGTTTGTCGAGCATCGGCGCACTGTTTCATAGTGTGGGTAACAGGGACGGATTGGGTCATAGGGAAATCGGAAAATTCCCAATGGGCCATGTACTAAATAGTAAATAGTAGGTAGACTATTTATTAATCTAATAATTAATAAATATTACCATTGATTATAGATTATTCTTTCAATGATATTACGTAATACCGGTCTATAATATTATAACGTAAAACGTTATACATTTTAACACAAGTATACAACGGCTACAACAGAAACTGAATAGGTAATAATATTAATTATCAATAAGTAATAACAATAACTGTAATCAAAAAATCAACTTCCGTGGACATTAAAATTTATAAATAATTGGTTATTCGGGTTGTCTTCGATCAGATGGGCCGGCTGGTTGCGGGTAATGACGACGAATTTTGACAATACAAGTCGATGCGGGTCGTTAATATGAATACCTAATAAGAATATTTGTATTTGAAATTTATATTATTTATATTTAATTATCAATCGTCATTCAAAATCTCGATATCAGCACTCGGTGGCAGTCAGCAGTTCAGCACAATTTGGTTAATTTTACAATTCAATTAGGTACTAACTAGGAATTAACTAGGAATAATTCATAAAATATTTTATATTACAATAATAACGGTTGCGAATTATAAAATAAAATGGAAATGGATGGATAAGGCTGTAGTAAAAAACGAATAGGAGCTGAAAAAAATTCGAGACAAAAATAAAAAATACTACTTTTAGAAGCAAATAGGCTTCTAAAAGCATTAAATCATTTTTCAAGTCTCAGAATAGCGAAGTGAATTTTAGCTGAACTTGGTCATTATAATAATAATACCTATATTAATAATTAAAAATATTAAACTGTTACTGTACAAAATACAAAGTACAATAATCTACAATTTACTTTTATTGATAGAGAATGAGAGACACAACATATTTTAGGTACCTATTTTATTTTTTAAATATGAAAATATACATTAAATTATTTTGGTGTGATATTCAACTGATACTTTTAAAAATTATAGATAATATTTATCTACAAGTATAAATTATGATTTATCGATTTAATAACAAGACTGGGCAAATTAATGTTTTTTTTTTAACTCAGTTTTTCACTTAACTTAAACTTTTTAACTTATTAATACCCATCCTAGTATAATAATTATAGAATTATTTTTAGAGTAATGATAGCAATATAAGCAAATATTTGTTTTAAGCTGACTTTTTAAACTAAACTTGACATTTTAAACTAATTGGTTTTACAATGGTGTTTATTTTTGATTTTAGATTCTGAGTGGAACGATGAATGTATTGATTTTACAATGATGTGTGTTTTTTTTTTATTTTTTATTATTTTTTTTATTTTATTTTGTGTCTGTCATCACTTTTTAGGACAGTAAAAGTGCTTGGATTTTCTTCAACAGTACCTTTTCTGATAGGAAAGTGAATCTAGTTGGTACTTTGGGGGGTCAAAAGTAAAAATTTCCCAGTAGATTTCAAATGCAACGTGAAAAACAAAAGAAAAATTAAGGAAAAACGGGAATTTTTACGCAAAATCTGTTTTCGAGAAAATTGATTTTGGTTTTTGGTGTAACTTTAAAACGAATGACTGTAGATACATGAAATTTTCACTGGTTGTTTATATTTCCATTTTCTATACATGATAAATTTTTCAAAATATTTTGATTTGTTTTGAGCTGTTTACGGACAATTCCAGTTTCCAATTTAATTAGTTTTTTTTTCTATGAATGTCAATAAAACTTTATTTATAGTACTTTATTTATATATAACCTTCTATATACGATGAAATTTTGAAAATAATTTGACACTTTTTGAGCTGTTTACGGACATGGTCAGTTTTCAATTTTTTTAGTTTTTTTTTTTCTATAAATATCAATAAAGTTTTATCTATTGGGCCAAAAAGTGTAAAAAATTAATAAAAGGCTCCTGATACATTGTTACAATAGCAGTTGAAAAATATTAAAAATACATAGTCACAATTATTTTTTATAAGCATTTAAAGTTGAAATTTTGACAAAATATATCACGAAAATTAGCAAACTATTTTGTAAATAATTATTTTGTAGTTAAAAATTTATAAAATGTTCAACTTTTATATCAAAGGATTGAAAATTTAAAACAAGATTCCACGTAAATATTTAATTCTGTTACCAAAAATTCTAAGAAATACATAAGCACAGTTTATTTTTATAGTCATTTTAAGTTCAAATTTGGACGAAATTATGTATTAAAAAACCTGGAATAACTATTTTAGTTATTTTGTTGTGATTGTATAATATTATTTGTGGGTATTTGAAACTTCTAAAGTTTACTATTATATATCTATGATAGTACCACGGTTTGTTTTTGATGTATAACGCGTTACCTAATGGATATTGTGATATGATTAATTTGGAATTTATTGTTGATACCTATTATAGGTCATATTTTTTTTATTACTATAGATTAGTATACCTATAATATGTATGTCTAATAACTAGACTGACAAACTGTCTCCGCTCAGAATCGTTTTTCTTATACAGTGATATTATATCATTGAATTCAAATTTAATACTATCCATTATACAGTGACCCACTTGTAACCTACTGTACAGCAGAGCGACATCCACTTACCCACCTTTTTTTTACTTTTCAAATATAATAACTGATTCAAATTTGACTTCACAAGTCGAAACCACAATATATTCTGTTTGTTATCCGTATATAACATTTCAATTAAAATATGAATACCTTATACCGTAATGACTATATTTAAGATTTTATGTCTTTAGCACATTAACCTTCACAAAACTCTGTTAATGGTAAACTACTCCAAAATGCATAATTTCGATGGTTCGATTGTTCTCTGGCTTCAAACTTTGCTGTTGAGTAATCTTAACGAACCTGAAAGGATCTGCTGGATTCTTAGAAACTGGTAACCAAATTTCTGAATTTCCTATATCTAGCGCTCTATAAAAAGTAAACAAAAAATTGGTGGTTACCAATTATAAATAACTATACATAACTTATAAATACCTGTAATATAAAATAATATATTTTGATACGTTTATAGGATAAATTAGTTTAGAAACTTAATATCAGATTTCAATAATATTCATTACAATAGGTAATATATAATAATATATACAATAATATATTTAGACCAGGGTGGTCCAACCTTTTATAGTTGGCGAGCCAATTTACACTTCCATAAATACTCTGGGGACTGCCAGAAGAAAAAAATCTCTCACCACGAGAATTCGGATATGCTGTGGCTACTATACAAATACGATACCTACATATGTACGAAGCGAGCTGAATTTAATCATGGTTATGGATTCCTACGTTTATAGTAGTTTTTAGTTTTTTTTTTTTTTTTTTTAAGTTATTTTAGGGGTATGGGGCCAAAAAAAAGACTTCGAGGGCCGCATGCAGCCCACGGATTGGACCACCCTGGATTAGACAATAAAAGTTAAACAATTACCCATTTTTAATAAAGGTTGCCCAAATATTAACCATAGTTTCGATCATCTTTGTATCTTCTTCATTGTCGTGAACAGAGAATCCATTAATGTTTAATAAATATATGATTTCATCACAATAAGTTACGTCTAATTGTATATTAGTTATAACGAATTAATAATTCTGTGTTACACGTATAATTAAAAATATGAAAACATTCTAAAGTATGTAACTTACTTGATCCACGGGAGTATGATTTTGGATCGAAACTAGCTATAACAGAATAATTACCATTGTATCCAAATTCATGAAAATATACAGGTGCTGTAATCTTTGCAGCAATATGCTGAGCTGCTTTACTCACAGCATATCCAAATGTTCTATCTGAAATCATCTGAAAAATTTTGATATTAGATTATTATTCAATGCTATTAACCTCTTACAAATAAAATGTAGGTACATTAACAAAAAAAATGGAGTATAGCATAAAGTAATTTATGAATAACCTATTTACGTGGAACTTTGTTTTAAATTTTTAATCCTTTGCTATAAAAGTTGAACATTTGTATTCATTTGTAACTACAAAATAATTTGTAAATTTTCAATTTGATAAATTTCGTCAAAATTTAAATTTGAAATAATTATAAAAAAAACGTGACTATGTATTTTTAACATTTTTCATCTGTTATTGTAAAAAAATTTCAGGAGCTTTTTTTTAAATTATTACCACGCTTTTATACACTACAAATAAAATTGTAAGTATTGATAATTATAGCAACTAAAAAAATTTTAATTTAAAATTGTCCGTAAACAGCTCAATACGAGTCAAAATATGTTCACAATTTTATGATGTATAGAAAATAAAAATATAAACATTTGGTGTAATTTTCATGTATCTACAGTTATTCGTTTTTAAATAACAACAAAATAAGGAAATCACCACATGAGAATTTAAGGAATATCCAATTTTGTAAAGATATGAACTTCAAACAATCATAAACATTTAATTTGACTTTCTTGTAGACATTTTGTTTTTGATAAAGGTAGACAAACTTCTGAGGAATCTTGTATTATATTTTTAAATCTTATATTTAAATAGAAATTTTTTTATGAATTTCTAACTCAAAATAATTTTCGTGATTTTTACGTGTATTGTCAAGATTTGAACTTTAAATGCTAATAAAAATAAATCATGAATATGGATTTTTAATATTTTTCATCTGTCTTTAAAACAATATATTAGGAGCCTTGGTATTAAATTGTCAAACTTTTTTACCTAACAATTACAATTTTATTGGCGTTCATTGCAAAAAAAACAAAATAGATTATAACTGAAAATGTCTTTAAACAGTTCAAGACAAATCAAAACATTTTGAAAATTTTATCGTGTATAGAAAATTCTAATATAAACGACCAGTAAAAATTGCATGTATCTACGGTAATGTGTTATAGACTTATACCAAAAGCCAAAATCCATTTTGTCGAAAACCGATTTTGAGTTAAAAAAAATTACAAGTTTTCCTCAATTTGTTTTTTTTGTTATTAACGGAACTTTTGAAAAGTACTGGCCATTTTAAATTTTGACCTCCTTCACGCACCAACTAGATTCAATTTTCCAAAAACTGTTAAAAACACTTGCATCTTGTAAAATTATTACATTCATCGCTCCACTCAGAATCTAATATGTATTTATCGTGTATGTATAGTGTAAGCTTACTTCTACAAAATTGCTTATAGTTTCTTTTGATATTATTTTGTCATCAAAGTAAAATACTTTTATATCTTGGGCAATTTTGGATCTCAAATTCTCGTTTGAAATCGTGTAATTATAATCAAGAAGATGTGGTAAATATTCATTCCAATTATTATTTAGTTCATTAATACCATTTTCGTAGATAATATATAAAGCAGTACTAAGACCCTCATCTTGGGTAACACTCATGAGCACTGGAATGTCATATGGAACAAGTTTTTCTGGGATATCAGGTAAGAATTTTTCGTCTCCTTCTACTTCAATGGTTGGACCAAACGGTGAAAAAAGATTATATTTCCATGGCTAAAACATTATAAATAAAATAAAATTTGAGGAAATATAAATCTATTATTTAATCATCAACAAAATATTTACCATGAAGTTTATAATTGATTTTGTAATGGACGTTCCTGGTCTAGAACGAAGGCATTCAACCATATCCACGGAATTGTTTGTTGGACATCCCAGCATGTTTGCAACATGCTTTGTTTTTTGAGCAACGTTTTCAGTATACGACCAGTGACAGAATTCACTTCCACTTTGAAGTATTTCTCGATTAAATAATCCTGAAAACGTAAATTATAGTTACCGATAACATAAAATTCATTTGTAAACAATTACAAACTAAAAATTAACTATAAAAAATTATTTTTTTCTGAACTATACTAAACACCGGTATTAACCAATATAAACCAGAATAATAATGGTTATTAACACCCAAACGTTTGTTTAAAATTGTATTCTGATTTCTGATGTTTGAATGCCCAAATACATACAGCAGTACAGCACCCAAAACTCGAAACCCAAATATAAATGATTCTGGTGCAAAGTCCTGAATTAAAATGTATAGCTATTGCAGTGCAATATATTATATTAAATATATTTAGTTTTTATTCACTATTTGACGTCAGCCGGGCATGAATTTTGAAATAGGGATATAACTACAAAATTACAGGTTTTGAAAATTGTTTGTGCTGGTAATAATTTAACTCTGCAACTCAATTCTTTGGCCACGTATTAACGTGTGTACGGACTACGTAAATCATAACTTAATTTTTAAATTATTTAATTAATGTTGTAGATTACACATTTACTCATACCTTTAGACATCGGTGAAATCAAATGGTAATGCACAGAACTTGCACCAGCCGACAAGCCAGTGATTGTGACATTGTTGGGGTTACCACCAAACGCAACAATGTTTTGTTGTATCCACTTCAATGCTGCTACTTGGTCTTTCATTCCGTTATTTCCAGGCAAAACACTATCACCGGTGGAAGCAAATCCTAATATACCCAAAAGGTAATTTATCAATACATAAACGAAATCATTGATGTCCAAAAGATATTATGGACCATATGATATGATATGCCTTGGCCACTAATGAACGAGCCACCGTGTATGTGCACCAGCACGTTCATTAAATAACTAGACGTATTCCCGCCTGGTAGCTGTTTAATTAATGAAATTATATTTTTTTTATGTATATTGCAATGTCGTTCTGGGGTGATTGGGTATTTATTATAATCAGAGTGTAGTTTTAAGAACAATGATAAATCATCGGATAGATAACACTATAGTCTATAAAGGAACAAAACTCAGATTATTAGTGTTTATGTAATTTTTAAGTGTTGTTGCTATACATTTCCAGTGCTTTAAGTGTAAATAATCATAAAAAGAAACAGTGTAGGTATAGGTAGGTATATCAATAAATAATAATAAATTATTTATTATTTATCTATTTAAATGTCAATTACCTTTGGCGTATGAACGTTGAGATATAAACAATCTTCCTGACCAGCAATTTCATGATTTGATTCATAATCCGGTCCTAAACAGGCACTTCCAGGAATGGTAGCGTTCCATACGCCCAACCAAGGCTTTACAGGCTGCGGTTCCTGCGAAAAAAATAATCAATTTTTTTTTAATTTCAATTATCTTAAAATATAGAAATTATTATTAACATACTTTAAATCGATAGTATTGAACTGGAGGACTTGCATATGGTATACCTAAGAATGAGTAAATTTGTTGACTGTTATAGGTATACTCAAATCCACCTGCAATCTCTCCAGAGTTTACACGCACTTTGGGCGTATTAGATGCTGAACATGTCAAAAAGCATCCAATAAATAAAAACAAGTTTAATAAAATTCCATACGTCTCATTCATTTTTAATAGAAACAAATGCTGAATGATTGATTTTAAAGTTCAAATTTTAAAATATTATGTACCTACTCTTAATTATAATAGTATAATATGCATACTGAACTTAGTTCATGACTGTGTATATATACATTACAATCAAAATTGAAAATAATAATTAGTTTGATTAGGTATAATAGATATTAAATATCTAATATTTATCATAATAATACACACTGCATGTACACGGTTTGTATGGTATCACTGTATTCACTACTGTTGACGCCTATACATGATATTTTACATAGGCGTCAACAAGGAAGATAACATCAAAATAGCCGTTAACACTTAACAGCGTACTTTCGCAATCACGATAATTAAATGCACAAGGTATATTAATATATAATATTATAATGAATCCCGATAGCTTATCGCTCAACCACACGGCACACACACATACACGCACACAAATAAAAAATACCATGATAATATTATTATTTATTATATTATACGAAAATAACTGTCTAAAATGTCTTCAAAATATTCAGTACGTTCTAAAACGTTATCTAAGCGTTGTCTTTGTGCGGATTTTTATATACAGTCAAAAAAATACTATTAGATTTTAGTTGATATCGTGTAGCAAGCAATTTAATACTGTCTGTGCAGAAATAATAAATTGTTTAAATTGTATTATACAATTAGACATCAGTGTGTTGCACATAATAGCGTAAAAATAAATTGACTTACTATGTATAAGATATTATAAAATTATGTATCTATTGTTGAATAAAACGATGCAAATATTCAAATTGTAATTTATTTTCAATGTGATTATTAGCTGATGAATGGTGGCAAGGACCCTAATGGATGACAACCGAAGAAGAAAAATGGTCTCACTCTATGGCCCAATTAATTGAAAATTATCAAATGCCAGAATAAGGACATTTAAAAATTGCATTATTTGCGTGTGACACTATCAACAACGTTTTTAATGCCTGTTCCAATTGGAATACCATAGTGTGGTGTGTTGCTTGGATCTTACGTTTCATTAAATACAAAGATCGTGTATAGGCCACCGTTCATACTCCATTTGCAGTGTGTGGAGTAGATTTTGCAGGATCAATGATAACAAAGAGTGGACTTTGTAACGTAACTGGTTCAAAGGCATGGATAGTAGTCTCCGTATGCTGCTCACCTAGAGCAACCAACTTGAAACCAGTAGAGGATCTGTTAAGCAGTTCCTTCATGGAGTGCAGAAGAAAGTTTAGCAAAATATACAGCGATAATGGCACTAATTTTGTTCGTGTATAAAAATAACTTACAAGCTATACGACAAGTATCGATGAAAAAATTACGAATAAAGCTATTGAGTGGAAATGTAATCCACTAGCTGCTCCACAGTTCAGAGGGCTGTGAGAAAGTGCTTTCAGGACTACGAAATTTAATTTCACGCACGTTGAAAGAAACACGTTTAACGTTGGAAGAACTAAATACCCTATTGCGGAAAGTAGAAGCATGTATAAATTCAAGTACATTAACAGTAACCCATCGGATTTGTAAGTGCTAACGCCAACACATTTCCTAATCGACGGACCATTATTCCTAACACCAGTCAGTAGATCTCACTGAAACATCTCAAAATGGATTACGCCGGTGGAAGTATGTACTGTATCTTATGCAGAGATTTTGGAAACGATAGGAAAAGGAATACCTTCCTAAGTGTCAGCTTCGAGGGGACGTAATGCTAACCAGAGGACGTAATGCTAACACAGTCCCCCCTCCCGTTCTCGATACCATGGGGAAAAAAAGTGTTAGGTTCGTGAACTTGATACAAACATCAGACCTTTGGCAATCAATGACGTAGTGATAGTAAAAAGAGAATGCAAACACACCCTACAAGGTGGAAGCTAGGGAGAATAACAGATCTACATACTGGAAAGTACAAAATCATACGAGTCTCTACGGTGCGAACAGCTTGTGGTACTGAAATGCGTACCTAGGTCAATTGTTAAACTATGTCTCCTTCCAATACAAAAAGAAGACATGGCTGTTGAAAAGGAAAAATTTTCAACCGAGGGAGGATGTTGATTCCTATATATAAGTATATAGTCAACAAGAAAGACAACATCAAAATAGCTATTTATAATTTAGATTTATATTAGATGCCTCACAGCGTCCTATTGCAATCACAATAATCAATGTACAAGGTATATTATATTATAATATTATAATGAGTCCAAATAGCATATCGCTTAACCAAAGACACACACACACGCACAAAGATCATGATAATATTATTATATTATACGAAAATGAGTGTCTAATGACAACATATACTTGTGAATACAGTGATACCATAGGTACAAAGATTGTACATACATCTTATAACTGCATTAATTACTTACATTTTAATATATTTACTACTAGTATCTACTATCTAGTGCCTGCTACATAATCAAACCAAATTATTATCTTCAGATTTGATGAACTAAATTCAACAAATAAAATACGAACAATATGTATAACATACAATTATAATTAAAAACTGCATATTTACAAAAAATTTAATCAATATTTCAGTATTAGCACGTCTTTATTAAACATGATAAAGACGTGTGGAATTTCATTAAACTTGTTTTTATTTATCGGTTGCTTTTATCTGGGAAAGTTAACATTAGCCAGCGAATCATGTATTATGATAATTTTTAAAAATTTCTAACGTTACTGTAACCTCTCTGTATACTGAAGTGACACAATCATAGAATTACGAGAGTACGGTATCACATAAAAGTTATATAAAAATCACCTAAGTGTCGCCTCTTAATAGTTTAAATTGAAGGGCATTGTAAATAGATTTAATCGTATTTGATTTTTTGAGTGGAGTTTTCAAAAGAATTTAATATTAAGTATGACATCAATAATATTATGTTTTATATTTTGAGCCATGACGACTTCATGTGCTTATGAAAAGGTATAAATAATATGACTGTAATAGGTATTCTTCTTATAAATATAAATCATCCAAAACATTGTGAAACACAAAGTGGTTATTATCCAATATTTTAACAATGTTCTTGGATCATGATGGTTAATGTTAACATTTCAACATTTGGCAAGTATTTCGTAAGAAAATTAAGATATTGTGAACATCAAACAGGTCATATTTCATAAATATTGTAAGTATTCGGGTTCAACAGAAAGATACAAAAAAGCATATAAATTGTGACTTACGAGTAACTCTCATAATTTTGGACTTGCAACTTGATATAATATAGGTACTATACATTTATACTCTATATACCTACCTAAATACTAAATATAAAATAAAACATTTTTATTTTTTTTCATGGTTTTTTCTTGGTATTCCAAGCGGAGTAACGATGTATTGACTATTTATATCATGTAGGTATCTCTTTACACTGTTCCATGGTAAGGTGGCGTTGTCTCAAGTTAATAACCATCATAATATAATATGATAGAAATATACACTATTATAATAACTTAATACTTATTAAAAATCCAATACAATTAAATCATTCAAAGTAAATAACTTTAACAATAATATAAAAATATATAGTTACGATTAGATGTAATAAGATTTTATAACTGCGGTCCTATTCAAATATTAAATTACATAGTAGCCAATATTAAAAAATATCAAAATATGAGTATTAATATAGATTTATAGAAGCCAGTATTTAAAAAGGGCGGACAAGTGGGTGTCACTCTGCTGTACAGTAGGTAACAAGAGGGTGACAGTTATGGATGGTGTTAAATTGTAATTCAATGGTATAATATCATTGTATACGAAAAACGATTCTAAACGGAGACGGTATGTCAGCCTAGGATATTTTATATTATATTTATATTGTTATTATTAATACAGTAGCCTGTTTATTATAATATTTTTATATAATTATATACTTTAAAAATTAAAAGTTTCAAGTATCTACCCACAAATAATATTTTTTAAATATCCAATTTCCTCCATATTTGAACATAAAATCACTATAAAAAAACCTAATTTGATTTATATGATTAATTCGCCTACTTATCGTATATACACAAACGAAAAAAATAAATCATTGTAAAATAAATACATTCATCGGTCCTCAGCTCAGAATCTAAATCATATAATGAAGATATAATATGTAATTGATATAGACTGATAGACAGCTTCTACTCAGAATATTTTCAAAATTTCAAAATTTAATACATCCAGAATATTGGGTCATGTAATATCTCACTACATGAGGCCATGATATTAATTGCTTAACTTATTGTTATGTTTAAATATTAAATTATAAATGTTCTGATATTTAACTATACATCATGAGATACAACAATTTCAAATATAAATTTCAATATAATATCATTTTGCAGAAGTATAATTGAGTGAATACTCTTAGGTATGATAAAGGTCCATACGCAATCATAACACACTCAAATTTAATACTTGTAGCTAATATTTAGCAGTGGTCCGGACGCTACTGTTTTTTTGTAGCACAATTAGTCAAGTAAATCAGTACAATTAGCGCGCTACTCCCGACCTGCTATTGCCTATTTAGTACCTGCTACCTAATCAATTTAATTATTATTTTCAAATGTATTTTTAATAGGTATATCAATATTACACTCAATATTATACTATTAACTATTAAGTAGGCTGAAAATAAAATAAGAATTAAAGCAAATTGATTTTTCGAACACGGATGATTGATGAATTGAAATACTTAATGAAAAGGAATCAAAAGAAAAAGTATTTAAAAGAGACTAATGTACCACTTATAGAATTTAATTTATAGACAATAATTATGTTTTACCATATGTCACTCTCTTATACGGGTAATATCACAGAGTGGTGCACCGTGCACTGGTACCCAAAATGGGGCTCGAATCCACGACCTCAAGATTAAGAGTCTCGTGATCTACATACTGAGCTAGCTGTTTGAACAACTTGGCTGTTGTTCTAGTATCTATAGAAAGGTGGTCAAATTACCTATCCACGGGTGAAAAAACCAGACCTCTAAGTCTAAAAGGAGCCGCGCACTGGTCGACCAAAAACCGAAAACGAACGAAAAAATAATAATAAAAAAAAACATGAACAATGAGCTTGTATTCAAAATGTTAACGCCTTAAAAACGACTTGGGGCTAAAAAATCAAATTTTTGCATATTTTATAAATTTTTGAGAGAATATAATGAGAATATTTAAGGTCCATCTCCCCAGCACCCCCCATTTTGAATTTCGGGTCCAAACCCGGGGCGATCGTTTGTGCTTCGTTAGTGGTCGTTTGTGCACTTTATCCCGTCGTTAGTGCTTTATCCCTTCCAAAGTTATCCGCATTTCTTACAGGGGGGTGCTGGGGACATGCTAGCACCCCCCATTTTGAATTTAGGGTCCAAACCCGGGGCGATCGTTTGTGCTTCGTTAGTGCTCGTTAGTGCACTTTATCCCGTCGTTAGTGCTTTATCCTTTCCAAAGTTATCCGCATTTCTTACAGGGGGGTGCTGGGGACATGCTGCACCCCCCATTTCGAATTTCGGGTCCAAACAAATTTTATTCGTTTGTGCTTCGTTAGTGCTCGTTAGTGCACTTTATCCCGTCGTTAGTGCTTTATCCCTTCCAAAGTTATCCGCATTTTTTACAGGGGGTGCTGGGGATGTAATAATCCGAGTCCAGCCCCCAGACCTTTGTCTGAATCTCTTCAATACACTGAGGTAAAAATGATCCCTGGATGATTTTCAGTTAAAACTTGAAGTTTTTGAATTAAATTACTTAAATCTTAGTTTTATGTTTTTGTAATTATCACGTAAAAAAAAATGTGATGAGGCATTTATTTATCACTCAATACCTACTATACAGCAGAGCGGTTTCTAATATTTTTTTCTGTTAATATTACTCTTATCTATATGTATTATTTTTTACTACCTATGTATTTTCGTTTCATATATGTAGTTTTATCAGATATACCAGGTATTTAAAATATTTAGTCAAAAATATAAAGCGGGTCAGTGATAACGATCCACTGTACAGTAGGTTACAAGTGGGTGACTTTAATGAATAGTGTTATATTTGAGTTCAATGACGGTTCTTCAGCCTAGGATATTTTATATTATATTTGACATTTGTATTGTTATTATGAAGACAGTAGCCGGTTAAGTTAAATTATTATTATTTGTTTATATCATATTTGTATATAATAATATACTTAAGAAGTTTCAAGTACCCACAATTAATAATATTTTTTAAATATTACAAAAAACTAAAATAATTCTTCTTCGTTTAAATATCTAATTTCGTCCAAATTTGAAAATAAAATAACTATAAAAAAAACTGTTTTTATATTTTTATATTTTTTGGTTACAAAATAACCTACTTGTGGAACCGTGTTTTAAAATTTTAATCCTCTGTCCCAACTAAAACGAGTCAAAATATTTTGAAAATGTTATCAAGTATAGGAATTGATAAAATATATGATGTAAATTTCAAGTATAAAACACAAATATTTGTTTTTCAATTATAACAAAAATAATAAAAGTTAAAACATATGAATTCCAGTGAATATCCAATGTTGTAAGAAATTGAACTTCAAACTCTCATAAAATATTTAATTTACCTTTCAAGGATCAATTTTGTTTTTGACAAAGGTAGATAAACATATAAGGAATCTTGTATTGAATTTTCAAATCTTAGATATAAAAATGAAAATTTTTATGAATTTCTAACTCAAAATAATTTGCAAATTTTCGTGATTTTTATGTAGGTATTTTGTCAAAATAATAACTTTAAATGCTTATAAAACAAAACGTTGACCATGTATTTTTAATACTTTTCAACTGCTATTGTAAAATTGTATGAGAAGCCTTGTATTATATTTTCAAGCTTTTTTACCTAATGAATACAATTTTATTCTAATTTTATTTAAAGTTACATCAAAAACCAAACCAAAAGATTTTGTGTAAAAATTGCCGTTTTTATTTAATTTATTTTTATTTTTCCTGGCGCTTTAAAACTCCTGGGAATTTAAATTTTAACCTTCTTGCACCAACTAGATTCACTTTTCCATCGGAAAAGATATTGAAGTTGAAAACCTGAGCATTATATCGACTATTTACCTATCGTGTACACACACACAGATATCATTGTACCCACTCATCATTGTAAAATCAATACGCTCCGTAAATCATATCGATCCGCTAATAATCTAAATTATGTAACTTTTAACTTCAAACTTAACTTACTTTTTTCTATATTAACTTAATAAGTTAAGAATATGAGTTAACTTGCCCAGCCTTCGACCTAGTATATTAATGTCACATTGTAATTGTTGAACTGTAACGGTAGTCGGTAATGCTTATAGGTTTGAAGGTTCATAAACAAAAAATATAATAGTTATAATACGACGAATAATTATTTAAAAATATGAAGGATTTTTCACTATACCTATATATTTAATTTTGTAGGTCATAACTTATATAATAATCATTTTTTATAGGGTTAGATTTCTTATGGTTTTAACTTTTAAATACCTACAGTTTGCTGTAAATTATTTTTTTTGGTAGTTATTATTTTTAAATAAATAATTGAAATGTTTGCAATAAAAACATAAAATATGTAAATAAAACTCTAACGATTCAAATATTGTGATTTTTATACTTAAATCTTAATTTATAATTTATATAAAATACGGGAATATCAAGTAGACAAGTAGGTACACTGTTTTATTATTATTATTAATTACAATTTATATAGTTATTGTTCAATACGTAAGTATATTGATTAACTATATTATATTCATTCAGCCCCTCTATATCATTAACCGAATAATTTCAAAAAAAAACCTATTATCACTTATCAGGCACTTGTAATATATAAATATTTAATATTGTTTATAAAAAATAATATTCGTATAATGTTAAATATTATATTTTATAATAAATCAGAACCAAATAAGACGTGTCAAGCAATTAATACGACAAAATGGCTAGATTATAGATGTGGAATGTGGATACTATATATAATAGTATACCTAATATATTATCATTTATTATAATAAATTACTATCACAATACATAGGTACTGCAAACACCTTGTTCAAATATAGGTACCTAACCGTCTTAATAATATGAGAGTTTCGTTTTACACACTATTGAATAAAGTAAACATCATCAAGACTTTTGAATTGTTACGTTAATACTTAATAATTATAATCCCCTGATAGTGATTACACGTAAGTAGGTAAAATAATAATAATTTGTCGATCACACACAAATTGCGGTTACGTCGTACGTGCTTATTCCTCAGTAAGTGAACACTAGCACATGGTGCACAAAAATATTATTATTATTACAAGTGGTTTTAATCGTCTTATAAGCGGTATGACATTATGCAATGGCGTATCACTGGCACATAATGGCACATAATTATTAATTCGATTAAATCGAACAAAAACGAAAAAAAAGCGTCGTCATAGATTGCAATAACAATAGTCAGTTGTTGTATCTTCTATAAAAACAATGTACGACGTGTATCGACACTCTTAATGCAATAGCCAATAATGCCGCCGCAATTGCACGTATTGTGGATTTAGAATTTAAACCGCCGTGCACAACATAATATTTTATTCGGATTTGTCAATGGACGCACAATGTCGAAGCCGCGTCGTCATTGTGTATCTGTTTGTTCTGACAACAATGAAACTGCAGTGCCGCGAACACAATTCTCGGCGAGACAAAAATAATGCACTAAAAACAGCAGATGCAAAACAACAACCTACACGCACCTGAGGCACAGTATTGAAAAGATTAATTTGATAAAATCGAACAAAAAAGGGAAAATAGTGTCGTCATAACTGATTGCAGTAATAAGGCTGTAGTTGTAAGTATTTTCTACAACCAATGTGTGCAGTGTACACGGTACGTGTAACGACACTGTCTCGTATACGAGATCGCAGCAGAACTTGAATAATAATTAAATTTTGGAAGGCGTTGTCGGAGAGAAGTGTTTAGGTTTATGAGTAAAATCTTTAAATTATAAATTAGTTTACCTATTAGTTGTAGATGATGAATATTGAAAAAAATTAGGGAATTGATGGCCGCATACTATAAATATTGCGAGCTCCGAACAGTAGGCAAAATAAATATTTTTTTTTGTGCAATAAGCGACACAGCGATTGCAGCTGAATTTTAAAACAATTTAAATTTCGGCAGGTGTTGGGGGAGGGTTAGATGAAGTTAGTTTTATGAGTAAAATCTTTTAATTACAAATTCAATTCATTATCATTTATTTATAGATAAAACGTAATATATTAAAATAAAATGTACTCATTATATTAAATATTTATATACATATTATACTTTACGTTAAAACTTTGTGTTTCAAATTGGTACGCAAGTTATACAAGTAATACGTAGAATTCATAAAAAAATCAAACATATTTAAAATTTTTTTTTTTTGGTTTTGGTGGGGGGTAACGGCATAACAATAATAAAATAACAAAGCTCGCAAAACAACAGTCACATGTCACAACTCCAAACTCTATACCCAAGCGCAATTTATGAAGTTTATACAATTATACGGCGAATTATCATCTGGCCTGCTACATAGTTATGTAATATTGTGCATATGGAAAAAGCCGTCGCCGCTAGTGCCACTTGAGCGACGGTCTGGTTAAGCAGTGTCGATGTACAGTGGCGTATTTACGGGGGGGATATGGGGGATAGATCCCCCCTTGCCTTTTTATTTTGTAAAGTTAAGTTTTCTTATTTTCTGTATTTCTCAATATGATATTACTTTTAAGTATGTATGTTTTCTAAGTGTTCTAGTCTGGGTAATTTTACCGCTTTGATATACGTTCGCGGCATATATGTGACTATTGGACAACAAAAACATATACCTCCATGGTAGTATGGTGTACTGTATTTTTTAATTTTCTGCGAATTATTTTTCATGCATAAGCAGGGGTGGATAGGCCCATAGGGAAAAAGGGATTTTCCCTGTGGGCCCCCGTCTATGTTTGTGGCCTGGGGGCCCACTCGGGCCTACACATTGTTTTTTTGCAGAATAAAATATTCACCAAATATGAATAGTTTAAATTTAAAACTATTCATTTTTTTGTATAAATTATTAATACTTAGGTACCTACTGTTCTTTTTAACAATGTAATAATAATACTACGACTAGTCAGAATTTGCTTACGGATCTTTAACATAGTATTTTAAATTTTTATTGTTAGTCGAAGACCGAAATATCCTCGTATGTTTCCCTAACCCTCCCCCCCATCATATTGTGTTTTTGCAATTTTTTTTGGCCGATATTTAGTACGGAATTTGTACACATTTTTTGTCAAAGTTATACGAGAATTTGTGTGAGGGAGCTAGAAAACGGTTCTCCACCCCTCCCCACTATTTCCAAAATTACTTATTTATGTGAAACTTCTATGTACGAGTAGATATTTATAGTACGGAATTTGTACGAATTTGTACGACCTCACGGTGGATATCTAATGCGAGTGAAGCGACCAAATTTTTTTTCAATTTGGAGGCCCCTTCAAATATTTCCCTGTAACATAAATACTACCTATCCACCCCTGTGCATAAGTGTTATAAACAAAGTGTTATAAATAAAGTTGGTAAATAAAATAAAATTACCATGAAGATTGTAGATTTACCATAGGGCGTGGCCGCGTGGGTTTATTTTTAGTGACTGAAGTGTAGTTATAGTGACTGAAAAAATTGTATTCACCTCTGGGTTACATGCTTTAGATGTTTGTGATAAAGAGTTTTATCCAAATATTCGTGAGCTTTTGAAAATATTTTGTACTTTGCCTATATCAACTGCTACACCTGAACGATGTTTTTCAAGTTTTTATTAAGTACCTATTAAGTCTTACCTAATAAATATTTAGTATGACAGACGTAAATATTTTATCAATTTTCCTATCCAATATTGAATAATAACTAATTAATAGTAATAATTAAGTAGTAATTATTATTTATTATATACTTTGTTTATTAGAACCTACTTAATGTGTTGGCTTTATTGGCATGTCACTGGTCAATACAATACCTAATCATGCCAGATGAGGTTATCGATGAACTGCCCAGACAGCAATTTTTTGTTTAATAATATTGTATTTATAACATCATAAAAATGAATAATATTAGTATAATGTTATTATAATACTATTATAAATTATAATATTATCATTACAAAATGCTGTCTGGGTGAGCATCCAAAAAAATAGAAAACTGGATTTTGTATTAAAACTATTTTTTTTTTTGTTTATCGTATTGAACACGGGATTGACGTTTTTATGAATTTATAATAAATGCTATTAGGTACTGTACAATTTGTGTTAATTCTGTATTTGTATATTATATCACCTTGATCCACACTAACCTGAACAAGTTAGGGGACTTTAAAAATGTATATTATGTACGTATTTATGGGTGTACCTATTATTATATATTTCAACCCCCCTAGCAAAATTCCTAAATACGCCACTGTCGTTGTACCATCATCGTACGCAGCCACGTGTCGGGGCGAAGAGGATATCGTTATCGCCGTCACGCGACGGTATAATATTATGCAATATCGTATCACTGACAGTCTGGTATAATTTATACATTATACCACAAGGTACGAGGTATCTAGAAATACTAAATTATTTTTACCCAGAAATAATAACTGTCAATTGTTTTAGCCTACCGGCCCAATTTTAGGCAGCCCAACGAAATTTTTTCGGTAGCTTGCCTGATCAAACCGGGTCTGGGTATAGAACAGGGAAAGATTAATTCGATAGAATCGATAAAATCGATAAAATCGAACAAAAACAGAAAAAAAACGTTCTCATAGATTGCAGTTACAGTAGCTGGTCTCTTCTACAAACAAAACAAACAAACATACAATGTATACGTGCAACGACACGCGTAATATCGCCTCGATTGCAACAGCTGTGGATTTAGAATTTAAGCCGACACGCACAAGTGCACAACATTCGTTCGGATTTATCCGTAGATCACGTGGCGTTCATCAGTCGACATAAACAAAATAAATAATAATTGCATGACAAAGCGCTCGCGGGCCTCCGTCGTATTTTCTGTTTGTTTTAACGCGACAATCGTTTGACAACTTACAGCGACGCAAAACACGAACCGCTACGGGACGAATGTTCGCAAAACGGCTGCAGTCGCCAAGTTGCAACCGCAGCGGTGGCGGTTTACGATTGTTTTTTTTCACCGAGTTATCGAATCGATTGTCACGCACAGCTATCGCGTACCGTGGACAACATTAATATCGTGCGCGCTAAAAAGGCCGTCGCCGGTAGAGCCGCTTTAGCGACGATCTGGTTAGCCAGACGCGTTGTAGGTAGTGCCCCAACGTCGTCGTTCGTGGCCACGTGTGCTAATACCAAAATATTGGTGCGTTTTGAATCGTTTGAAAAAGTTGAGTAGTTACCATATTATTGAAAGCGTTCAAATCCATATGGTAGTTCGCTGTTGGCAACTCGTGTATTTGGTTTAGTGTGCTATACGATTGAAAGTTTAAACGATTTTTTTTTACCAACTCACGAAAGTTCAACTTTTTGAACTCAATCTGTTCGATAAAGCATAATCGGTTCACCAGTAGAGCGCAGACGGCCGAACGATCAATACTTTTCAAAATAATATTCTCACCATCGGCGTGTGAGGCGAATACGACAAAGCAATATCGCCGTCACACGTCTGCACGTGAAGTCGGCGCGATGAGACCGACAGCCGCCTCCGCCGCCGCGTGTTTGGCCGCCGTGGCCGTGGCCGCGTTCGCCGTGGACGCGGCTGACCTGGACCTGGTGCTGCTGCACACCAACGACATGCACAGCCGGTTCGACGAGACGGACCTGTACTGCAACGAGTGCCGCGAAGACGACGCTTCGCTGGGCCACTGTTACGGCGGCTTCGCCCGGGTCGCCCAGTTCGTGCGTGACGAACGGCGATTGGCCAACGAGAGTGGCTTGCCGTCGCTGTTCCTGGTGGCCGGCGACACGTTCCAGGGCACGCCGTACTACTCGCTGTTCCACTGGAAGCCCGTCGTCGACTTTATCAACCAGCTCCGTCCGGACGTCATGGTAATCGTTTTTAATTATTAAAGAGGCCTTGCTTGGTTATTACAGTTTAAAAGTTGAGCTGTACTAAATTCTTGGTATACTCGGTTGCAACTTGGTTATTACATAATATTATGATACCAACAAATTAATGTATGATAAGACCCCCATATCCCACCCGTAGATACGCCTATTATCAAATAGCATGTGACGGCTAGATTACTAGATTTTAAAATTTAACAGCTTACAAATATTACCTATGCAAATTTTTTTTAAATTTTTATATGATTACGTATCTTTACAACAGTAAATTAAGTAGATTGAGCAACCTAATTTAAAGTGGGGATGACCACGTTGGAGTCTGCAACTGTTAAGGATACGTTCATTCACCTCGTTGAACCAAATGTTTTAAAACCAAAAGTAAAATAAATATAATTTGCGACCAACTGTATTTTTGATGAATTATGGATTTTTGATTTAACTAACAAACCATTTTACGGATAATCTTTTTTGGCGAATATTCGTTTTGACAAACGGTACGGATACCGTCATATTATTCATAAAATTGGTTCCATCAGAAATGTTTTTAGGCAAGAGGGCTCAGGTTATGAGCCTATCGTTTTTTACTTAGATTTTGGACCTTTAAAAAAAAATTATAAAATTGGTTTCTATAATAGGATAATTTCAAAGCATTTACAATTGTATATTTGATATTTATAATTAATTGTAACTACTAACTCTTTTAGATTTGAATCGAATAAGTAAGCAATAATAGTACCTACAGTATATCGTAGGGGTGGAAAACTTTTTTTGATTAAATTCTACTAAAAATATATTTTTCCTTTGAGAATCAATTTGTGTAAAAACATTATTTTTGTTGTTCTTAAGTCTTTATTATAACAACTATTAATAATAAACATACTTATATAAATAATAACATTAAAATGTAGTTATATAAAAACGACCTTTTCAAAAAATTTCAAAATAAATTAACATCATTCTGTTGACGTAG